>NC_134834.1:8590578-8666009 GCF_004210375.1 Tachypleus tridentatus
AGCCAGACAACCACTACCAAGAACACCAGGTCAAACCAGCATAACCTGAACTAACCACTACCAAGTGACCAGGTCAAACCAGCAAACCTGAACTAACCACTACAAGAACATCAGGTCAAACCAGCATAACCTGAACTAAACACTAGCAAGTACATCAGGTCAAACCAGCATAACCTGAACTAACCACTACCAAGTACATCAGGTCAAACCAGCATAACCTGAACTAACCACTACCAAGAACATCAGTTCAAACCAGCAACCTGAACTAACCACTACCAAGAACATCAGGTCAAACCAGCATAACCTGAACTAACCACTACCACATCCAGGTCAAACAGAATAACCTGAGGTCAAACCAGCATAACCTGAACTAACCACTACCAAGAACATCAGGTCAAACCAGTATAACCTGAACTAACCAGTACCAAGAACATCAGGTCAAACCAGTATAGCCACAGACTAACCACTACCAAGTACATCAGTTCAAACCAGCATAACACTGAACTAACCACTACCAAGTACATCAGTTCAAACCAGCATAACCTGAACTAATACCCACTACCAAGAACATCAGGTCAAACCAGCGCCAACCTGAACTAACCACTACCAAGAACATCAGTTCAAACCAGCATAACCTGAACTAACCACTACCAAGTCAAACCAGCATAATGAGACTCAAACCAAGTACATCATAACCCTGAACTAACCACTACCAAGTACATCAGGTCAAACCAGCATAACCTGAACTAACCACTACCAAGTACATCAGGTCAAACCAGCATAACCTGAACTAACCACTACCAAGGATAACCACACCCAGGACCGCCAGGTCAAACCAGCATAACCTGAACTAACCACTACCAAGTACACCAGGTCAAACCAGTTAAACTAGACTACCACTACCAAGAACATCAGTTCAAACCAGATTCACCAACTAACCACTACCAAGTACATCAGGTCAAACCAGCATAACCTGAACTAACCACTACCAAGAACATCAGGTCAAACCAGTATAACCTGAACTAACCACTACCAAGAACATCAGGTCAAACCAGCATAACCTGAACTAACCACTACCAAGAACATCAGGTCAAACCAGTATAACCTGAACTAACCAAGGAACATCAGGTCAAACCACTTAACCTGAACTAACCACTACAAGTACATCAGTTCAAACCAGAATAACCTGAGATAACCACTACCAAGTGCATCAGTTCAAACCAGTATAACCTGAACTAACCACTACCAAGAACATCAGTTCAAACCAGCATAACCTGAACTAACCACTACCAAAACATCAGGTTCAAACCAGCATAACCTGAACTAACCACTACCAGGAACATCAGGTCAAACCAGCAATAACCCTACCAGTACACGATTCAAACAGCCACTACCAAGGAACATCGGGTCAAACCAGCAACCTTACACTAACCACTACCAAGGCATCAGGTCAAACCAGTGTAATATGAGATAACCACTACAGGTACATCAGTTCAAATCAGTTATAACCTGAACTAACCACTACCAAGAACATCAGTTCAAACCAGCATAACCTGAACTAACCACTACCAAGAACATCAGGTCAAACCAGCATAACCTGAACAAACCACTACCAAGAACATCAGGTCAAACCAGCTATAGCCTGAACTAACCACTACCAAGTGACATCAGGTCAAACCAGCTTAACCTGAACTAACCACTACCAAGAACATCAGGTCAAACCAGTATAACCTGAACTAAACACTACCAAGAACATCAGGTCAAACCAGTATAACCTGAACTAACCACTACCAAGTACATCCCAGGTCAAACCAGGTATAACCTGAACTAACCACTGCCAAGTACATCAGTTCAAACCAGCATAACCTGAACTAACCACTACCAAGAACATCAGGTCAAACCAGCATAACCTGAACTAGACCACTACCAGGAACATCAGGGTCAAACCAGCATAACCTGAACTAACCACTACCAAGTACATCCAGGTCAAACCAGCATAACCTGAACTAACCACTACCAAGTGCATCAGGTCAAACCAGCATAACCTGAACTAACCACTACCAAGTGCATCAGTTCAAACCAGCATAACCTGAACTAACCACTACCAAGAACATCAGGTCAAACCAGCATAACCTGAACTAACCACTACCAAGTACATCAGGTCAAACCAGCATAACCTGAACTAACCACTACCAAGTACATCAGGTCAAACCAGAATAACCTGAACTAACCACTACCAAGTACATCAGTTCAAACCAGCATAACCTGAACTAACCACTACCAAGAACATCAGGTCAAACCAGCATAACCTGAACTAACCACTACCAAGAACATCAGGTCAAACCAGTATAACCTGAACTAACCACTACCAAGTACATCAGTTCAAACCAGCATAACCTGAACTAACCACTACCAAGAACATCAGGTCAAACCAGCATAACCTGAACTAACCACTACCAAGGACATCAGGTCAAACCAGCATAACCTGAACTAACCACTACCAAGAACATCAGGTCAAACCAGCATAACCTGAACTAACCACTACCAAGAACACCAGGTCAAACCAGCATAACCTGGATAACCACTACCAAGTATCAGTTCAAACCAGCATAATATGAATTAACCACTACCAAGTGCATCAGTTCAAACCAGCATAACCTAGAGGATAACCACTACCAAGTGCATCCAGTTCAAACCAGCATAACCTGAACTAACCACTACCAAGAACATCAGGTCAAACCAGTATAACCTGAACTAACTACTACCAAGTGCATCAGGTCAAACCAGCGAATAACCTGAACTAACCACTACCAAGAACATCAGGTCAAACCAGGATAACCTGAACTAACCACTACCAAGAACATCAGGTCAAACCAGTATAACCTGAACTAACCACTACCAGGTACATCAGGTCAAACCAGAATAACCTGAACTAACCACTACCAAGTACATCAGGTCAAACCAGTATAACCTGAACTAACCACTACCAAGAACATCAGTTCAAACCAGCATAACCTGAACTAACCACTACCAAGAACATCAGGTCAAACCAGCATAACCTGAACTAACCACTACCAAGAACATCAGGTCAAACCAGCATAACCTGAACTAACCACTACCAAGAACATCAGGTCAAACCAGAATAACCTGAACTAACCACTACCAAGTACATCAGTTCAAACCAGAATAACCTGAACTAACCACTACCAAGAACATCAGTTCAAACCAGTATAACCTGAACTAACCACTACCAAGAACATCAGGTCAAACCAGCATAACCTGAACTAACCACTACCAAGAACATCAGGTCAAACCAGAATAACCTGAACTAACCACTACCAAGTGCAACAATTCAAATCAGTATAACCTGAACTAACCACTACCAAGAACATCAGTTCAAACCAGCATAACCTGAACTAACCACTACCAAGAACATCAGGTCAAACCAGCATAACCTGAACTAACCACTACCAAGAACATCAGGTCAAACCAGCATAACCTGAACTAACCACTACCAAGAACATCAGGTCAAACCAGCATAACCTGAACTAACCACTACCAAGTGCATCAGTTCAAACCAGCATAACCTGAACTAACCACTACCAAGAACATCAGTTCAAACCAGCATAACCTGAACTAACCACTACCAAGAACATCAGGTCAAACCAGCATAACCTGAACTAACCACTACCAAGAACATCAGGTCAAACCAGTATAACCTGAACTAACCACTACCAAGTGAACCATCAGTTCAAACCAGTATAACCTGAACTAACCACTACCAAGAACATCAGTTCAAACCAGCATAACCTGAACTAACCACTACCAAGAACATCAGGTCAAACCAGTATAACCTGAACTAACCACTACCAAGAACATCAGGTCAAACCAGAATAACCTGAACTAACCACTACCAAGTGCACCAGGTTCAAACCAGCATAACCTGAACTAACCACTACCAAGAACATCAGGTCAAACCAGTATAACCTGAACTAACCACTACCAAGTACATCAGGTCAAACCAGCATAACCTGAACTAACCACTACCAAGTACATCAGGTCAAACCAGCATAACCTGAGACTAACCACTACCAAGTACATCAGGTCAAACCAGCATAACCTGAATAACCACTACCAAGTGCATCAGGTCAAACCAGCATAACCTGAAGATAACCACTACCAAGTGCACCAGGTCAAACCAGCATAACCTGAGACTAACCACTACCAAGTACACATCAGGTCAAACCAGCATAACCTGAACTAACCACTACCAAGTACATCAGGTCAAACCAGCATAACCAAGTGACCATAACCACTACCAAGTGCACTACCAGGTCAAACCAGCATAATATGAGATAACCACTACCAAGTGCATCAGGTCAAACCAGCATAACCTGAGATAACCACTACCAAGTGCATCAGGTCAAACCAGCATAACCTGAACTAACCACTACCAAGTGCACCAGGTCAAACCAGCATAACCTGAACTAACCACTACCAAGTACACCAGTTCAAACCAGCATAATACATGAACTAACCACTACCAAGTGCACCAGGTCAAACCAGCATAACCTGAACTAACCACTACCAAGAACATCAGGTCAAACCAGAATAACCTGAACTAACCACTACCAAGAACATCAGGTCAAACCAGTATAACCTGAACTAACCACTACCAAGTACATCAGGTCAAACCAGCATAACCTGAACTAACCACTACCAAGAACATCAGGTCAAACCAGCATAACCTGAACTAACCACTACCAAGAACATCAGGTCAAACCAGTATAACCTGAACTAACCACTACCAAGAACATCAGGTCAAACCAGAATAACCTGAACTAACCACTACCAAGAACATCAGGTCAAACCACTATAACCTGAACTAACCACTACCAAGTACATCAGTTCAAACCAGAATAACCTGAACTAACCACTACCAAGTGCAACAGTTCAAATCAGTATAACCTGAACTAACCACTACCAAGAACATCAGTTCAAACCAGCATAACCTGAACTAACCACTACCAAGAACATCAGGTCAAACCAGCATAACCTGAACTAACCACTACCAAGAACATCAGGTCAAACCAGCATAACCTGAACTAACCACTACCAAGTACATCATGTCAAACTAGCATAACCTGAACTAACCACTACCAAGAACATCAGGTCAAACCAGTATAACCTGAACTAACCACTACCAAGAACATCAGGTCAAACCAGATTCATATGAGATAACCACTACCAAGTGCATCAGTTCAAACCAGTATAACCTGAACTAACCACTACCAAGTACATCAGTTCAAACCAGCATAACCTGAACTAACCACTACCAAGAACATCAGGTCAAACCAGCATAACCTGAACTAACCACTACCAAGAACATCAGGTCAAACCAGCATAACCTGAACTAACCACTACCAAGAACATCAGGTCAAACCAGTATAACCTGAACTAACCACTACCAAGTACATCACTTCAAACCAAAATAACCTGAACTAACCAAGAACATCAGTTCAAACCAGCATAACCTGAACTAACCACTACCAAGAACATCAGGTCAAACCAGCATAACCTGAACTAACCACTAACCTGAATAACCTGAACTAACCACTACCAAGACAACATCAGTTCAAACCAGTATAACCTATAACCTGAACTAACCACTACCAAGAACATCAGTTCAAACCAGCATAACCTGAACTAACCACTACCAAGAACATCAGTTCAAACCAGCATAACCTGAACTAACCACTACCAAGAACATCAGGTCAAACCAGCATAACCTGAACTAACCACTACCAAGAACATCAGGTCAAACCAGCATAACCTGAACTAACCACTACCAAGAACATCAGGTCAAACCAGCATAACCTGAACTAACCACTACCAAGTACATCAGGTCAAACCAGCATAACCTGAACTAACCACTACCAAGAACATCAGGTCAAACCAGTATAACCTGAACTAACCACTACCAAGTACATCAGGTCAAACCAGTATAACCTGAACTAACCACTACCAAGTGCACATCCAGTTCAAACCAGAATAACCTGAACTAACCACTGCCAAGAACATCAGTTCAAACCAGCATAACCTGAACTAACCACTACCAAGAACATCAGGTCAAACCAGTATAACCTGAACTAACCACTACCAAGTACATCAGGTCAAACCAGTATAACCTGAACTAACCACTACCAAGTGCATCAGTTCAAACCAGAATAACCTGAACTAACCACTACCAAGAACATCAGTTCAAACCAGCATAACCTGAACTAACCACTACCAAGAACATCAGGTCAAACCAGCATAACCTGAACTAACCACTACCAAGTACATCAGGTTCAAACCAGAATAACCTGAACTAACCACTACCAAGTGCACCAGGTCAAACCAGCATAATATGAGATAACCACTACCAAGTGCACCAGGTCAAACCAGCATAATATGAGATAACCACTACCAAGTGCAAAGGTCAAACCAGCATAATATGAATAACCACTACCAAGTGCACCAAATCAAACCAGCATAATATGAACTAACCACTACCAAGTACATCAGTTCAAACCAGTATAAAATGAACTACTCACTACCAAGTGCACCAGGTCAAACCAGTATAATATGAACTAACCACTACCAAGTGACCAGGTCAAACCAGCATAAACTGAACTAACCACTACCAAGAACATCAGGTCAAACCAGTATAACCTGAACTAACCACTACCAAGTACATCAGGTCAAACCAGCATAACCTGAACTAACCACTACCAAGAACATCAGGTCAAACCAGCATAACCTGAACTAACCACTACCAAGAACATCAGTTCAAACCAGCATAACCTGAACTAACCACTACCAAGTACATCAGGTCAAACCAGACATCAGTTCAAACCATAACCTGAATAACCTGAACTAACCATAACCAAGAACATCAGGTCAAACCAGAATAACCTGAACTAACCACTACCAAGAACATCAGGTCAAACCAGAACTAACCACTACCAAACATCAGGTTCAAACCAGCATAACCTGAACTAACCACTACCAAGTACATCAGGTCAAACCAGAATAACCTGAACTAACCACTACCAAGAACATCAGTTCAAACCAGTATAACCTGAACTAACCACTACCAAGTACATCAGTTCAAACCAGAATAACCTGAACTAACCACTACCAAGAACATCAGGTCAAACCAGCATAACCTAGAACTAACCACTACCAAGAACATCAGGTCAAACCAGCATAACCTGAACTAACCACTACCAAATACATCAGGTCAAACCAGTATAACCTGAACTAACCACTACCAAGAACATCAGTTCAAACCAGTATAACCTGAACTAACCACTACCAAGAACATCAGTTCAAACCAGCATAACCTGAACTAACCACTACCAAGAACATCAGGTCAAACCAGCATAACCTGAACTAACCACTACCAAGTACATCAGTACATCAGGTCAAACCAGCATAACCTGAACTAACCACTACCAAGAACATCAGGTCAAACCAGCATAACCTGAACTAACCACTACCAAGAACATCAGGTCAGGTCAAACCAGAAGATAACCACTACCAAGTGCATCAGGTCAAACCAGCATAACCTGAACTAACCACTACCAAGTGCATCAGGTCAAACCAGCATAACCTGAACTAACCACTACCAAGAACATCAGGTCAAACCAGCATAACCTGAACTAACCACTACCAAGAACATCAGGTCAAACCAGCATAACCTGAACTAACCACTACCAAGAACATCAGGTCAAACCACCTGAACTAACCACTACCAAGAACATCAGTTCAAACCATAACCTGAACTAACCACTACCAAGAACATCAGGTCAAACCAGTATAACCTGAACTAACCACTACCAAGTACATCAGGTCAAACCAGTATAATAACCTCAGTTCAAACCAGAATAACTGAACTAACCACTACCAAGTACATCAGTTCAAACCAGCATAACCTATAACCTGAACTAACCACTACCAAGACCAAGTACAACAGTTCATCACCTTCAAACCAGCATAACCTGAACTAACCACTACCAAGAACATCAGTTCAAACCAGCATAACCTGAACTAACCACTACCAAGAACATCAGGTCAAACCAGCATAACCTGAACTAACCACTACCAAGAACATCAGGTCAAACCAGCATAACCTGAACTAACCACTACCAAGAACATCAGGTCAAACCAGCATAACCTGAACTAACCACTACCAAGTACATCAGGTCAAACTAGCATAACCTGAACTAACCACTACCAAGAACATCAGGTCAAACCACTATAACCTGAACAAACCACTACCAAGTACATCAGGTCAAACCAGTATAACCTGAACTAACCACTACCAAGAACATCAGGTCAAACCAGCATAACCTGAACTAACCACTACCAAGTACATCAGTTCAAACCAGCATAACCTGAACTAACCACTACCAAGAACATCAGGTCAAACCAGTATAACCTGAACTAACCACTACCAAGTACATCAGGTCAAACCAGTATAACCTGAACTAACCACTACCAAGTGCATCAGTTCAAACCAGAATAACCTGAACTAACCACTACCAAGAACATCAGTTCAAACCAGCATAACCTGAACTAACCACTACCAAGAACATCAGGTCAAACCAGCATAACCTGAACTAACCACTACCAAGTACATCAGTTCAAACCAGAATAACCTGAACTAACCACTACCAAGTACATCAGGTCAAACCAGCATAACCTGAACTAACCACTACCAAGTGCACAGGTCAAACCAGCATAATATGAATAACCACTACCAAGTGCACCAAATCAAACCAGCATGTATGAGATAACCACTACCAGTGCACCAAATCAAACCAGCATAATATGAACTAACCACTACCAAGTACATCAGTTCAAACCAGTATAAAATGAACTAACCACTTCCAAGTGCACCAGGTCAAACCAGTATAATATGAACTAACCACTACCAAGTGACCAGGTCAAACCAGCTTAACTGAACTAACCACTACCAAGAACATCAGGTCAAACCAGTATAACCTGAACTAAACACTAGAACATCAGGTCAAACCAGTATAACCTGAACTAACCACTACCAAGAACATCAGTTCAAACCAGCATAACCTGAACTAACCACTACCAAGAACATCAGGTCAAACCAGCATAACCTGAACTAACCACTACCAAGAACATCAGTTCAAACCAGAATAACCTGAACTAACCACTACCAAGTACATCAGGTCAAACCAGAATAACCTGAACTAACCACTACCAAGTACATCAGACCAAACCAGAATAACCTGAACTAACCACTACCAAGAACATCAGGTAAAACCAGAATAACCTGAACTAACCATTACCAAGTACATCAGGCCAAACCAGAATAACCTGAACTAACCATAACCAAGTACATCAGTTCAAACCAGTATAACATGAACTAACCATTACCAAGTACATCAGACCAAACATCAGGTCAAACCACCTCAACTAACCACTACCAAGAACATCAGGTCAAACCAGCATAACCTGAACTAACCACTACCAAGAACATCAGGTCAAACCAGTATAACCTGAACTAACCACTACCAAATGCATCAGGTCAAACCAGTATAACCTGAACTAACCACTACCAAGTGCAACAGTTCAAATCAGCATAACCTGAACTAACCACTACCAAGATCATCAGTTCAAACCAGCATAACCTGAACTAACCACTACCAAGAACATCAGTTCAAACCAGCATAACCTGAACTAACCACTACCAAGAACATCAGGTCAAACCAGCATAACCTGAACTAACCACTACCAAGAACATCAGGTCAAACCAGCATAACCTGAACTAACCACTACCAAGTACATCAGGTCAAACGAGCATAACCTGAACTAGCCACTACCAAGAACATCAGGTCAAACCAGCATAACCTGAACTAACCACTACCAACCTCAAACCAGAACTAACCACTACCAAGTGCAACAGTTCAAACCAGATAACCTGAACTAACCACTACCAGTGCAAGTGCAATTCAAACCAGTATATAACCTGAACTAACCACTACCAAGTGCACACAGGTCACCACAGATTCAAATCAGTATAACCTGTCAAACCAGCATAATATGAACTAACCACTACCAAGTGCATCAGTTCAAATCAGTATAACCTGAACTAACCACTACCAAGTACATCAGGTTCAAATCAGTATAACCTGAACTAACCACTACCAAGTACATCACATTCAAACCAGCATAACCTGAACTAACCACTACCAAGAACATCAGTTCAAACCAGCATAACCTGAACAAACCACTACCAAGAACATCAGGTCAAACCACTATAACCTGAACTAACCACTACCAAGTACATCAGTTCAAACCAGAATAACCTGAATTAACGACTACCAAGTGCAACAGTTCAAATCAGTATAACCTGAACTAACCACTACCAAGAACATCAGTTCAAACCAGCATATCCTGAACTAACCACTACCAAGAACATCAGGTCAAACCAGCATAACCTGAACTAACCACTACCAAGAACATCAGGTCAAACCAGCATAACCTGAACTAACCACTACCAAGTACATCATGTCAAACCAGCATAACCTGAACTAACCACTACCAAGAACATCAGGTCAAACCAGTATAACCTGAACTAACCACTACCAAGAACATCAGGTCAAACCAGATTCATATGAGATAACCACTACCAAGTGCAACAGTTCAAATCAGTATAACCTGAACTAACCACTACCAAGTACATCAGTTCAAACCAGCATAACCTGAACTAACCACTACCAAGTACATCAGTTCAAACCAGAATAACCTGAACTAACCACTACCAAGTGCACCAGGTCAAACCAGCATAACCTGAACTAACCACTACCAAGAACATCAGGTCAAACCAGTATAACCTGAACTAACCACTACCAAGTACATCACTTCAAACCAAAATAACCTGAACTAACTACTACCAAGAACATCAGTTCAAACCAGCATAACCTGAACTAACCACTACAAAGAACATCATGTCAAACCAGCATAACCTGAACAAACCACTACCAAGAACATCAGGTCAAACCACTATAACCTGAACTAACCACTACCAAGTGACCAGGTCAAACCAGCTTAAACTGAACTAACCACTACCAAGAACATCAGGTCAAACCAGTATAACCTGAACTAACCACTACCAAGTACATCAGGTCAAACCAGTATAACCTGAACTAAACACTACCAAGTACATCAGGTCAAACCAGTATAACCTGAACTAACCACTACCAAGTACATCAGTTCAAACCAGCATAACCTGAACAAACCACTACCAAGAACATCAGGTTCAAACCAGCATAACCTGAACTAACCACTACCAAGAACATCAGTTCAAACCAGCATAACCTGAACAAACCACTACCAAGAACATCAGGTCAAACCACTATAACCTGAACTAACCACTACCAAGTACATCAGTTCAAACCAGAATAACCTGAACTAACCACTACCAAGTACATCAGGTCAAACCAGAATAACCTGAACTAACCACTACCAAGTACATCAGACCAAACCAGAATAACCTGAACTAACCACTACCAAGAACATCAGGTCAAACCAGAATAACCTGAACTAACCATTACCAAGTACATCAGGTCAAACCAGAATAACCTGAACTAACCACTACCAAGTACATCAGTTCAAACCAGTATAACCTGAACTAACCACTACCAAGTACATCAGACCAAACCAGAATAACCTGAACTAACCACTACCAAGAACATCAGGTCAAACCAGCATAACCTAAACTAACCACTACCAAGAACATCAGGTCAAACCAGTATAACCTGAACTAACCACTACCAAATACATCAGGTCAAACCAGTATAACCTGAACTAACCACTACCAAGTGCATCAGTTCAAACCAGTATAACCTGAACTAACCACTACCAAGATCATCAGTTCAAACCAGCATAACCTGAACTAACCACTACCAAGTGCACCAGGTCAAACCAGCATAATATGAAATAACCACTACCAAGTGCACCAAATCAAACCAGCATAATATGAGATAACCACTACCAAGTGCACCAAATCAAACCAGCATAATATGAACTAACCACTACCAAGAACATCAGTTCAAACCAGCATAACCTGAACTAACCACTACCAAGAACATCAGGTCAAACCAGTATAACCTGAACTAACCACTACCAAGTGACCAGGTCAAACCAGCTTAAACTGAACTAACCACTACCAAGAACATCAGGTCAAACCAGTATAACCTGAACTAAACACTACCAAGTACATCAGGTCAAACCAGTATAACCTGAACTAACCACTACCAAGTACATCACTTCAAACCAGAATAACCTGAACTAACCACTACCAAGAACATCAGTTCAAACCAGCATAACCTGAACAAACCACTACCAAGAACATCAGGTCAAACCACTATAACCTGAACTAACCACTACCAAGTACATCAGGTCAAACCAGAATAACCTGAACTAACCATTACCAAGTACATCAGGTCAAACCAGAATAACCTGAACTAACCACTACCAAGTACATCAGGTCAAACCAGAATAACCTGAACTAACCACTACCAAGAACATCAGGTCAAACCAGAATAACCTGAACTAACCATTACCAAGTACATCAGGCCAAACCAGAATAACCTGAACTAACCATAACCAAGTACATCAGTTCAAACCAGTATAACATGAACTAACCACTACCAAGTACATCAGACCAAACGAGAATAACCTCAACTAACCACTACCAAGAACATCAGGTCAAACCAGCATAACCTGAACTAACCGCTACCAAATACATCAGGTCAAACCAGTATAACCTAAACTAACCACTACCAAGTGCAACAGTTCAAATCAGTATAACCTGAACTAACCACTACCAAGATCATCAGTTCAAACCAGCATAACCTGAACTAACCACTACCAAGAACATCAGTTCAAACCAGCATAACCTGAACTAACCACTACCAAGAACATCAGGTCAAACCAGCATAACCTGAACTAACCACTACCAAGAACATCAGGTCAAACCAGCATAACCTGAACTAACCACTACCAAGAACATCAGGTCAAACCAGCATAACCTGAACTAACCACTACCAAGAACATCAGGTCAAACCAGCATAACCTGAACTAACCACTACCAAGTACATCAGGTCAAACCAGCATAACCTGAACTAACCACTACCAAGAACATCAGGTCAAACCAGCATAACCTGAACTAACCACTACCAAGAACATCAGGTCAAACCAGTATAACCTGAACTAACCACTACCAAGAACATCAGGTCAAACCAGCATAACCTGAACTAACCACTACCAAGAACATCAGGTCAAACCAGTATAACCTGAACTAACCACTACCAAGTGCATCAGTTCAAACCAGAATAACCTGAACTAACCACTACCAAGTGCATCAGTTCAAACCAGTATAACCTGAACTAAACACTACCAAGTACATCAGGTCAAACCAGTATAACCTGAACTAAACACTACCAAGTACATCAGGTCAAACCAGCATAATATGAGATAACCACTACCAAGTACAACAGTTCAAACCAGCATAATATGAGATAACCACTACCAAGTGCACCAGGTCAAACCAGCATAATATGAGATAACCACTACCAAGTGCACCAGGTCAAACCAGCATAATATGAGATAACCACTACCAAGTGCACCAGGTCAAACCAGCATAATATGAGATAACCACTACCAAGTGCACCAGGTCAAACCAGCATAATATGAGATAACCACTACCAAGTGCACCAGGTCAAACCAGCATAATATGAGATAACCACTACCAAGTGCACCAGGTCAAACCAGCATAATATGAGATAACCACTACCAAGTGCACCAGGTCAAACCAGCATAATAAGATAACCACTACCAAGTGCACCAAATCAAACCAGCATAATATGAGATAACCACTACCAAGTGCACCAAATCAAACCAGCATAATATGAACTAACCACTACCAAGTGACCAGGTCAAACCAGCTTAAACTGAACTAACTTCTACCAAGAACATCAGTTCAAACCAGATTCATATGAGATAACCACTACCAAGAACATCAGGTCAAACCACTATAACCTGAACTAACCACTACCAAGTACATCAGGTCAAACCAGAATAACCTGAACTAACCATTACCAAGTACATCAGGTAAAACCAGAATAACCTGAACTAACCATTACCAAGTACATCAGGTCAAACCAGCATAACCTGAACTAACCACTACCAAGAACATCAGGTCAAACCAGTATAACCTGAACTAACCACTACCAAGTACATCACTTCAAACCAAAATAACCTGAACTAACTACTACCAAGAACATCAGTTCAAACCAGCATAACCTGAACAAACCACTACCAAGAACATCAGGTCAAACCACTATAACCTGAACTAACCACTACCAAGTACATAAGTTCAAACCAGAATAACCTGAACTAACCACTACCAAGAACATCAGTTCAAACCAGCATAACCTGAACTAACCACTACCAAGAACATCAGGTCAAACCACATAACCTGAACTAACCACTACCAAGTACATCAGTTCAAACCAGAATAACCTGAACTAACCACTACCAAGTACATCAGGCCAAACCAGAATAACCTGAACTAACCACTACCAAGTACATCAGACCAAACGAGAATAACCTGAACTAACCACTACCAAGAACATCAGGTAAAACCAGAATAACCTGAACTAACCACTACCAAGTACATCAGGCCAAACCAGAATAACCTGAACTAACCACTACCAAGAACATCAGGTCAAACCACTATAACCTGAACAAACCACTACCAAGTACATCAGGTCAAACCAGTATAACCTGAACTAACCACTACCAAGTGCATCAGTTCAAACCAGAATAACCTGAACTAACCACTACCAAGAACATCAGTTCAAACCAGCATAACCTGAACTAACCACTACCAAGAACATCAGGTCAAACCAGTATAACCTGAACTAACCACTACCAAGTACATCAGGTCAAACCAGTATAACCTGAACTAACCACTACCAAGTGCAACAGTTCAAACGAGAATAACCTGAACTAACCACTACCAAGAACATCAGGTCAAACCAGCATAACCTGAACTAACCACTACCAAGTACATCAGTTCAAACCAGAATAACCTGAACTAACCACTACCAAGTGCACCAGGTCAAACCAGCATAATATGAGATAACCACTACCAAGTGCACCAGGTCAAACCAGCATAATATGAGATAACCACTACCAAGTGCACCAAATCAAACCAGCATAATATGAGATAACCACTACCAAGTGCACCAAATCAAACCAGCATAATATGAACTAACCACTACCAAGTACATCAGTTCAAACCAGTATAAAATGAACTACTCACTTCCAAGTGCACCAGGTCAAACCAGTATAATATGAACTAACCACTACCAAGTGACCAGGTCAAACCAGCTTAACCTGAACTAACCACTACCAAGAACATCAGGTCAAACCAGTATAACCTGAACTAAACACTACCAAGTACATCAGGTCAAACCAGTATAACCTGAACTAACCACTACCAAGAACATCAGTTCAAACCAGCATAACCTGAACAAACCACTACCAAGAACATCAGGTCAAACCACTATAACCTGAACTAACCACTACCAAGTACATCAGTTCAAACCAGTATAACATGAACTAACCATTACCAAGTACATCAGACCAAACGAGAATAACCTCAACTAACCACTACCAAGAACATCAGGTCAAACCAGCATAACCTGAACTAACCACTACCAAGAACATCAGGTCAAACCAGTATAACCTGAACTAACCACTACCAAGTACATCAGGTCAAACCAGTATAACCTAAACTAACCACTACCAAGTGCATCAGTTCAAACCAGTATAACCTGAACTAACCACTACCAAGATCATCAGTTCAAACCAGCATAACCTGAACTAACCACTACCAAGAACATCAGTTCAAACCAGCATAACCTGAACTAACCACTACCAAGAACATCAGGTCAAACCAGCATAACCTGAACTAACCACTACCAAGAACATCAGGTCAAACCAGCATAACCTGAACTAACCACTACCAAGTACATCAGGTCAAACCAGCATAACCTGAACTAGCCACTACCAAGAACATCAGGTCAAACCAGTATAACCTGAACTAACCACTACCAAGTGCAACAGTTCAAACCAGAATAACCTGAACTAACCACTACCAAGAACATCAGGTCAAACCAGCATAACCTGAACTAACCACTACCAAGAACATCAGGTCAAACCAGAATAACCTGAACTAACCACTACCAAGTGCAACAATTCAAATCAGTATAACCTGAACTAACCACTACCAAGTGCATCAGTTCAAACCAGTATAACCTGAACTAACCACTACCAAGTGCATCAGTTCAAACCAGTATAACCTGAACTAACCACTACCAAGTACATCAGTTCAAACCAGTATAACCTGAACTAACCACTACCAAGTACATCAGTTCAAACCAGAATAACCTGAACTAACTACTACCAAGAACATCAGTTCAAACCAGCATAACCTGAACAAACCACTACCAAGAACATCAGGTCAAACCACTATAACCTGAACTAACCACTACCAAGTACATCAGTTCAAACCAGAATAACCTGAATTAACCACTACCAAGTGCAACAGTTCAAACCAGTATAACCTGAACTAACCACTACCAAGAACATCAGTTCAAACCAGCATATCCTGAACTAACCACTACCAAGAACATCAGGTCAAACCAGCATAACCTGAACTAACCACTACCAAGAACATCAGGTCAAACCAGCATAACCTGAACTAACCACTACCAAGTACATCAGGTCAAACCAGCATAACCTGAACTAACCACTACCAAGAACATCAGGTCAAACCAGTATAACCTGAACTAACCACTACCAAGAACATCAGGTCAAACCAGATTCATATGAGATAACCACTACCAAGTGACACAGTTCAAATCAGTATAACCTGAACTAACCACTACCAAGTACATCAGTTCAAACCAGCATAACCTGAACTAACCACTACCAAGTACATCAGTTCAAACCAGAATAACCTGAACTAACCACTACCAAGTGCACCAGGTCAAACCAGCATAACCTGAACTAACCACTACCAAGAACATCAGGTCAAACCAGTATAACCTGAACTAACCACTACCAAGTACATCAGTTCAAACCAAAATAACCTGAACTAACCACTACCAAGAACATCAGTTCAAACCAGCATAACCTGAACTAACCACTACAAAGAACATCAGGTCAAACCAGCATAACCTGAACAAACCACTAACAAGAACATCAGGTCAAACCACTATAACCTGAACTAACCACTACCAAGTGACCAGGTCAAACCAGCATAACCTGAACTAACCACTACCAAGAACATCAGGTCAAACCAGTATAACCTGAACTAACCACTACCAAGTACATCAGGTCAAACCAGTATAACCTGAACTAACCACTACCAAGTACATCAGTTCAAACCAGCATAACCTGAACTAACCACTACCAAGAACATCAGGTCAAACCAGCATAACCTGAACAAACCACTACCAAGAACATCAGGTCAAACCAGCATAACCTGAACTAACCACTACCAAGAACATCAGGTCAAACCAGTATAACCTGAACTAACCACTACCAAGTACATCACTTCAAACCAAAATAACCTGAACTAACTACTACCAAGAACATCAGTTCAAACCAGCATAACCTGAACAAACCACTACCAAGAACATCAGGTCAAACCACTATAACCTGAACTAACCACTACCAAGTACATAAGTTCAAACCAGAATAACCTGAACTAACGACTACCAAGTGCAACAGTTCAAATCAGTATAACCTGAACTAACCACTACCAAGAACATCAGTTCAAACCAGCATAACCTGAACTAACCACTACCAAGAACATCAGTTCAAACCAGCATAACCTGAACTAACCACTACCAAGAACATCAGGTCAAACCAGCATAACCTGAACTAACCACTACCAAGAACATCAGGTCAAACCAGCATAACCTGAACTAACCACTACCAAGAACATCAGGTCAAACCAGCATAACCTGAACTAACCACTACCAAGTACATCAGGTCAAACTAGCATAACCTGAACTAACCACTACCAAGAACATCAGGTCAAACCACTATAACCTGAACAAACCACTACCAAGTACATCAGGTCAAACCAGTATAACCTGAACTAACCACTACCAAGTGCAACAGTTCAAACCAGAATAACCTGAACTAACCACTACCAAGAACATCAGTTCAAACCAGCATAACCTGAACTAACCACTACCAAGAACATCAGGTCAAACCAGTATAACCTGAACTAACCACTACCAAGTACATCAGGTCAAACCAGTATAACCTGAACTAACCACTACCAAGTGCAACAGTTCAAACGAGAATAACCTGAACTAACCACTACCAAGAACATCAGTTCAAACCAGCATAACCTGAACTAACCACTACCAAGAACATCAGGTCAAACCAGCATAACCTGAACTAACCACTACCAAGTACATCAGTTCAAACCAGAATAACCTGAACTAACCACTACCAAGTGCACCAGGTCAAACCAGCATAATATGAGATAACCACTACCAAGTGCACCAGGTCAAACCAGCATAATATGAGATAACCACTACCAAGTGCACCAAATCAAACCAGCATAATATGAGATAACCACTACCAAGTGCACCAAATCAAACCAGCATAATATGAACTAACCACTACCAAGTACATCAGTTCAAACCAGTATAAAATGAACTACTCACTTCCAAGTGCACCAGGTCAAACCAGTATAATATGAACTAACCACTACCAAGTGACCAGGTCAAACCAGCTTAAACTGAACTAACCACTACCAAGAACATCAGGTCAAACCAGTATAACCTGAACTAAACACTACCAAGTACATCAGGTCAAACCAGTATAACCTGAACTAACCACTACCAAGAACATCAGTTCAAACCAGCATAACCTGAACAAACCACTACCAAGAACATCAGGTCAAACCACTATAACCTGAACTAACCACTACCAAGTACATCAGTTCAAACCAGAATAACCTGAACTAACGACTACCAAGTACATCAGGCCAAACCAGAATAACCTGAACTAACCATAACCAAGTACATCAGACCAAACGAGAATAACCTGAACTAACCACTACCAAGAACATCAGGTAAAACCAGAATAACCTGAACTAACCATTACCAAGTACATCAGGCCAAACCAGAATAACCTGAACTAACCATAACCAAGTACATCAGTTCAAACCAGTATAACATGAACTAACCATTACCAAGTACATCAGACCAAACGAGAATAACCTCAACTAACCACTACCAAGAACATCAGGTCAAACCAGCATAACCTAAACTAACCACTACCAAGAACATCAGGTCAAACCAGTATAACCTGAACTAACCGCTACCAAATACATCAGGTCAAACCAGTATAACCTAAACTAACCACTACCAAGTGCAACAGTTCAAATCAGTATAACCTGAACTATCCACTACCAAGATCATCAGTTCAAACCAGCATAACCTGAACTAACCACTACCAAGAACATCAGTTCAAACCAGCATAACCTGAACTAACCACTACCAAGAACATCAGGTCAAACCAGCATAACCTGAACTAACCACTACCAAGAACATCAGGTCAAACCAGCATAACCTGAACTAACCACTACCAAGTACATCAGGTCAAACGAGCATAACCTGAACTAGCCACTACCAAGAACATCAGGTCAAACCAGTATAACCTGAACTAACCACTACCAAGTGCAACAGTTCAAACCAGAATAACCTGAACTAACCACTACCAAGTGCAACAATTCAAATCAGTATAACCTGAACTAACCACTACCAAGTACAACAATTCAAATCAGTATAACCTGAACTAACCACTACCAAGTGCAACAGTTCAAATCAGTATAACCTGAACTAACCACTACCAAGTACAACAGTTCAAATCAGTATAACCTGAACTAACCACTACCAAGTACATCAGTTCAAACCAGCATAACCTGAACAAACCACTACCAAGAACATCAGGTCAAACCACTATAACCTGAACTAACCACTACCAAGTACATCAGTTCAAACCAGAATAACCTGAATTAACGACTACCAAGTGCAACAGTTCAAATCAGTATAACCTGAACTAACCACTACCAAGAACATCAGTTCAAACCAGCATATCCTGAACTAACCACTACCAAGAACATCAGGTCAAACCAGCATAACCTGAACTAACCACTACCAAGAACATCAGGTCAAACCAGCATAACCTGAACTAACCACTACCAAGTACATCATGTCAAGCTAGCATAACCTGAACTAACCACTACCAAGAACATCAGGTCAAACCAGTATAACCTGAACTAACCACTACCAAGAACATCAGGTCAAACCAGATTCATATGAGATAACCACTACCAAGTGCAACAGTTCAAATCAGTATAACCTGAACTAACCACTACCAAGTACATCAGTTCAAACCAGCATAACCTGAACTAACCACTACCAAGTACATCAGTTCAAACCAGAATAACCTGAACTAACCACTACCAAGTGCACCAGGTCAAACCAGCATAACCTGAACTAACCACTACCAAGAACATCAGGTCAAACCAGTATAACCTGAACTAACCACTACCAAGTACATCACTTCAAACCAAAATAACCTGAACTAACTACTACCAAGAACATCAGTTCAAACTAGCATAACCTGAACTAACCACTACAAAGAACATCATGTCAAACCAGCTTAAACTGAACTAACCACTACCAAGAACATCAGGTCAAACCAGTATAACCTGAACTAAACACTACCAAGTGACCAGGTCAAACCAGCTTAAACTGAACTAACCACTACCAAGAACATCAGGTCAAACCAGTATAACCTGAACTAAACACTACCAAGTACATCAGGTCAAACCAGTATAACCTGAACTAAACACTACCAAGTACATCAGGTCAAACCAGTAAAACCTGAACTAACCACTACCAAGTACATCACTTCAAACCAGCATAACCTGAACAAACCACTACCAAGAACATCAGTTCAAACCAGCATAACCTGAACAAACCACTACCAAGAACATCAGGTCAAACCACTATAACCTGAACTAACCACTACCAAGTACATCAGTTCAAACCAGAATAACCTGAACTAACGACTACCAAGTACATCAGGCCAAACCAGAATAACCTGAACTAACCATAACCAAGTACATCAGACCAAACGAGAATAACCTGAACTAACCACTACCAAGAACATCAGGTAAAACCAGAATAACCTGAACTAACCATTACCAAGTACATCAGGCCAAACCAGAATAACCTGAACTAACCATAACCAAGTACATCAGTTAAAACCAGTATAACATGAACTAACCATTACCAAGTACATCAGACCAAACGAGAATAACCTCAACTAACCACTACCAAGAACATCAGGTCAAACCAGCATAACCTAAACTAACCACTACCAAGAACATCAGGTCAAACCAGTATAACCTGAACTAACCGCTACCAAATACATCAGGTCAAACCAGTATAACCTAAACTAACCACTACCAAGTGCAACAGTTCAAAACAGTATAACCTGAACTAACCACTACCAAGATCATCAGTTCAAACCAGCATAACCTGAACTAACCACTACCAAGTGCACCAGGTCAAACCAGCATAATATGAAATAACCACTACCAAGTGCACCAAATCAAACCAGCATAATATGAGATAACCACTACCAAGTGCACCAAATCAAACCAGCATAATATGAACTAACTACTACCAAGAACATCAGTTCAAACCAGCATAACCTGAACAAACCACTACCAAGAACATCAGGTCAAACCACTATAACCTGAACTAACCACTACCAAGTGACCAGGTCAAACCAGCTTAAACTGAACTAACCACTACCAAGAACATCAGGTCAAACCAGTATAACCTGAACTAAACACTACCAAGTACATCAGGTCAAACCAGTATAACCTGAACTAACCACTACCAAGTACATCACTTCAAACCAGAATAACCTGAACTAACCACTATCAAGAACATCAGTTCAAACCAGCATAACCTGAACAAACCACTACCAAGAACATCAGGTCAAACCACTATAACCTGAACTAACCACTACCAAGTACATCAGGTAAAACCAGAATAACCTGAACTAACCATTACCAAGTACATCAGGTAAAACCAGAATAACCTGAACTAACCATTACCAAGTACATCAGGCCAAACCAGAATAACCTGAACTAACCACTACCAAGAACATCAGGTAAAACCAGAATAACCTGAACTAACCATTACCAAGTACATCAGGCCAAACCAGTATAACCTGAACTAACCATACCAAGTACATCAGTTCAAACCAGTATAACATGAACTAACCATTACCAAGTACATCAGACCAAACGAGAATAACCTCAACTAACCGCTACCAAGAACATCAGGTCAAACCAGCATAACCTGAACTAACCGCTACCAAATACATCAGGTCAAACCAGTATAACCTAAACTAACCACTACCAAGTGCAACAGTTCAAATCAGTATAACCTGAACTAACCACTACCAAGATCATCAGTTCAAACCAGCATAACCTGAACTAACCACTACCAAGAACATCAGGTCAAACCAGCATAACCTGAACTAACCACTACCAAGAACATCAGGTCAAACCAGCATAACCTGAACTAACCACTACCAAGAACATCAGGTCAAACCAGCATAACCTGAACTAACCACTACCAAGAACATCAGGTCAAACCAGCATAACCTGAACTAACCACTACCAAGAACATCAGGTCAAACCAGCATAACCTGAACTAACCACTACCAAGTACATCAGGTCAAACCAGCATAACCTGAACTAACCACTACCAAGAACATCAGGTCAAACCAGCATAACCTGAACTAACCACTACCAAGAACATCAGGTCAAACCAGTATAACCTGAACTAACCACTACCAAGAACATCAGGTCAAACCAGCATAACCTGAACTAACCACTACCAAGAACATCAGGTCAAACCAGTATAACCTGAACTAACCACTACCAAGTGCAACAGTTCAAACCAGAATAACCTGAACTAACCACTACCAAGTGCAACAATTCAAATCAGTATAACCTGAACTAACCACTACCAAGTGCAACAGTTCAAACCAGTATAACCTGAACTAACCACTACCAAGTACAACAGTTCAAACCAGCATAATATGAGATAACCACTACCAAGTACATCAGTTCAAACCAGCATAATATGAGATAACCACTACCAAGTGCACCAGGTCAAACCAGCATAATATGAGATAACCACTACCAAGTGCACCAGGTCAAACCAGCATAATATGAGATAACCACTACCAAGTGCACCAGGTCAAACCAGCATAATATGAGATAACCACTACCAAGTGCACCAGGTCAAACCAGCATAATATGAGATAACCACTACCAAGTGCACCAGGTCAAACCAGCATAATATGAGATAACCACTACCAAGTGCACCAGGTCAAACCAGCATAATATGAGATAACCACTACCAAGTGCACCAAATCAAACCAGCATAATATGAGATAACCACTACCAAGTGCACCAAATCAAACCAGCATAATATGAACTAACCACTACCAAGTGAGCAGGTCAAACCAGCTTAAACTGAACTAACTTCTACCAAGAACATCAGTTCAAACCAGATTCATATGAGATAACCACTACCAAGAACATCAGGTCAAACCACTATAACCTGAACTAACCACTACGAAGTACATCAGGTAAAACCAGAATAACCTGAACTAACCATTACCAAGTACATCAGGTAAAACCAGAATAACCTGAACTAACCATTACCAAGTACATCAGGTCAAACCAGCATAACCTGAACTAACCACTACCAAGAACATCAGGTCAAACCAGTATAACCTGAACTAACCACTACCAAGTACATCAGTTCAAACCAAAATAACCTGAACTAACCACTACCAAGAACATCAGTTCAAACCAGCATAACCTGAACAAACCACTACCAAGAACATCAGGTCAAACCACTATAACCTGAACTAACCACTACCAAGTACATAAGTTCAAACCAAAATAACCTGAACTAACCACTACCAAGAACATCAGTTCAAACCAGCATAACCTGAACAAACCACTACCAAGAACATCAGTTCAAACCAGAATAACCTGAACTAACGACTACCAAGTACATCAGTTCAAACCAGAATAACCTGAACTAACGACTACCAAGTAAATCAGGCCAAACCAGAATAACCTGAACTAACCACAACCAAGTACATCAGACCAAACCAGAATAACCTGAACTAACCACTACCAAGAACATCAGGTAAAACCAGAATAACCTGAACTAACCATTACCAAGTACATCAGGCCAAACCAGAATAACCTGAACTAACCACTACCAAGAACATCAGGTCAAACCACTATAACCTGAACAAACCACTACCAAGTACATCAGGTCAAACCAGTATAACCTGAACTAACCACTACCAAGTGCAACAGTTCAAACGAGAATAACCTGAACTAACCACTACCAAGAACATCAGTTCAAACCAGCATAACCTGAACTAACCACTACCAAGAACATCAGGTCAAACCAGTATAACCTGAACTAACCACTACCAAGTACATCAGGTCAAACCAGTATAACCTGAACTAACCACTACCAAGTGCAACAGTTCAAACGAGAATAACCTGAACTAACCACTACCAAGAACATCAGGTCAAACCAGCATAACCTGAACTAACCACTACCAAGTACATCAGTTCAAACCAGAATAACCTGAACTAACCACTACCAAGTGCACCAGGTCAAACCAGCATAATATGAACTAACCACTACCAAGTGCACCAGGTCAAACCAGCATAACCTGAGATAACCACTACCAAGTGCACCAGGTCAAACCAGCATAATATGAGATAACCACTACCAAGTGCACCAAATCAAACCAGCATAATATGAACTAACCACTACCAAGTGCAACAGTTCAAACGAGAATAACCTGAACTAACCACTACCAAGAACATCAGTTCAAACCAGCATAACCTGAACTAACCACTACCAAGAACATCAGGTCAAACCAGTATAACCTGAACTAACCACTACCAAGTACATCAGTTCAAACCAGTATAAAATGAACTACTCACTTCCAAGTGCACCAGGTCAAACCAGTATAATATGAACTAACCACTACCAAGTGACCAGGTCAAACCAGCATAACCTGAACTAACCACTACCAAGAACATCAGGTCAAACCAGTATAACCTGAACTAAACACTACCAAGTACATCAGGTCAAACCAGTATAACCTGAAATAAACCACTACCAAGAACATCAGTTCAAACCAGCATAACCTGAACAAACCACTACCAAGAACATCAGGTCAAACCACTATAACCTGAACTAACCACTACCAAGTACATCAGTTCAAACCAGAATAACCTGAACTAACGACTACCAAGTACATCAGGCCAAACCAGAATAACCTGAACTAACCATAACCAAGTACATCAGACCAAACGAGAATAACCTGAACTAACCACTACCAAGAACATCAGGTCAAACCAGAATAACCTGAACTAACCACTACCAAGTACATCAGGTCAAACCAGAATAACCTGAACTAACCACTACCAAGTACATCAGTTCAAACCAGTATAACATGAACTAACCATTACCAAGTACATCAGACCAAACCAGAATAACCTGAACTAACCACTACCAAGAACATCAGGTCAAACCAGCATAACCTAAACTAACCACTACCAAGAACATCAGGTCAAACCAGTATAACCTGAACTAACCGCTACCAAATACATCAGGTCAAACCAGTATAACCTAAACTAACCACTACCAAGTGCAACAGTTCAAACCAGTATAACCTGAACTATCCACTACCAAGATCATCAGTTCAAACCAGCATAACCTGAACTAACCACTACCAAGAACATCAGTTCAAACCAGCATAACCTGAACTAACCACTACCAAGAACATCAGGTCAAACCAGCATAACCTGAACTAACCACTACCAAGAACATCAGGTCAAACCAGCATAACCTGAACTAACCACTACCAAGTACATCAGGTCAAACGAGCATAACCTGAACTAACCACTACCAAGAACATCAGGTCAAACCAGTATAACCTGAACTAACCACTACCAAGTGCAACAGTTCAAACCAGAATAACCTGAACTAACCACTACCAAGTGCATCAATTCAAACCAGTATAACCTGAACTAACCACTACCAAGTGCAACAATTCAAATCAGTATAACCTGAACTAACCACTACCAAGTGCATCAGTTCAAACCAGTATAACCTGAACTAACCACTACCAAGTACAACAGTTCAAATCAGTATAACCTGAACTAACCACTACCAAGTACATCACTTCAAACCAAAATAACCTGAACTAACTACTACCAAGAACATCAGTTCAAACCAGCATAACCTGAACAAACCACTACCAAGAACATCAGGTCAAACCACTATAACCTGAACTAACCACTACCAAGTACATCAGTTCAAACCAGAATAACCTGAATTAACCACTACCAAGTGCATCAGTTCAAACCAGTATAACCTGAACTAACCACTACCAAGAACATCAGTTCAAACCAGCATAACCTGAACTAACCACTACCAAGAACATCAGGTCAAACCAGCATAACCTGAACTAACCACTACCAAGTACATCATGTCAAACCAGCATAACCTGAACTAACCACTACCAAGAACATCAGGTCAAACCAGTATAACCTGAACTAACCACTACCAAGAACATCAGGTCAAACCAGATTCATATGAGATAACCACTACCAAGTGCAACAGTTCAAATCAGTATAACCTGAACTAACCACTACCAAGTACATCAGTTCAAACCAGCATAACCTGAACTAACCACTACCAAGTACATCAGTTCAAACCAGAATAACCTGAACTAACCACTACCAAGTGCACCAGGTCAAACCAGCATAACCTGAACTAACCACTACCAAGAACATCAGGTCAAACCAGTATAACCTGAACTAACCACTACCAAGTACATCACTTCAAACCAAAATAACCTGAACTAACCACTACCAAGAACATCAGTTCAAACCAGCATAACCTGAACTAACCACTACAAAGAACATCATGTCAAACCAGCATAACCTGAACAAACCACTACCAAGAACATCAGGTCAAACCACTATAACCTGAACTAACCACTACCAAGTGACCAGGTCAAACCAGCATAAACTGAACTAACCACTACCAAGAACATCAGGTCAAACCAGTATAACCTGAACTAAACACTACCAAGTACATCAGGTCAAACCAGTATAACCTGAACTAAACACTACCAAGTACATCAGGTCAAACCAGTATAACCTGAACTAACCACTACCAAGTACATCACTTCAAACCAGCATAACCTGAACAAACCACTACCAAGAACATCAGTTCAAACCAGCATAACCTGAACAAACCACTACCAAGAACATCAGGTCAAACCACTATAACCTGAACTAACCACTACCAAGTACATCAGTTCAAACCAGAATAACCTGAACTAACCACTACCAAGTACATCAGGTCAAACCAGAATAACCTGAACTAACCACTACCAAGTACATCAGACCAAACCAGAATAACCTGAACTAACCACTACCAAGAACATCAGGTCAAACCAGAATAACCTGAACTAACCACTACCAAGTACATCAGGTCAAACCAGAATAACCTGAACTAACCACTACCAAGTACATCAGTTCAAACCAGTATAACCTGAACTAACCATTACCAAGTACATCAGACCAAACCAGAATAACCTGAACTAACCACTACCAAGAACATCAGGTCAAACCAGCATAACCTAAACTAACCACTACCAAGAACATCAGGTCAAACCAGTATAACCTGAACTAACCGCTACCAAATACATCAGGTCAAACCAGTATAACCTAAACTAACCACTACCAAGTGCAACAGTTCAAACCAGTATAACCTGAACTAACCACTACCAAGATCATCAGTTCAAACCAGCATAACCTGAACTAACCACTACCAAGTGCACCAGGTCAAACCAGCATAATATGAAATAACCACTACCAAGTGCACCAAATCAAACCAGCATAATATGAGATAACCACTACCAAGTGCACCAAATCAAACCAGCATAATATGAACTAACCACTACCAAGTACATCAGTTCAAACCAGTATAAAATGAACTACCACTACCAAGTGCACCAGGTCAAACCAGTATAATATGAACTAACCACTACCAAGTGACCAGGTCAAACCAGCTTAAACTGAACTAACCACTACCAAGAACATCAGGTCAAACCAGTATAACCTGAACTAAACACTACCAAGTACATCAGGTCAAACCAGTATAACCTGAACTAACCACTACCAAGTACATCACTTCAAACCAGAATAACCTGAACTAACCACTACCAAGAACATCAGTTCAAACCAGCATAACCTGAACAAACCACTACCAAGAACATCAGGTCAAACCACTATAACCTGAACTAACCACTACCAAGTACATCAGGTCAAACCAGAATAACCTGAACTAACCACTACCAAGTACATCAGGCCAAACCAGAATAACCTGAACTAACCACTACCAAGAACATCAGGTCAAACCAGAATAACCTGAACTAACCACTACCAAGAACATCAGGTCAAACCACTATAACCTGAACTAACCACTACCAAGTACATCAGTTCAAACCAGAATAACCTGAATTAACCACTACCAAGTGCAACAGTTCAAATCAGTATAACCTGAACTAACCACTACCAAGAACATCAGTTCAAACCAGCATAACCTGAACTAACCACTACCAAGAACATCAGGTCAAACCAGCATAACCTGAACTAACCACTACCAAGAACATCAGGTCAAACCAGCATAACCTGAACTAACCACTACCAAGTACATCATGTCAAACTAGCATAACCTGAACTAACCACTACCAAGAACATCAGGTCAAACCAGTATAACCTGAACTAACCACTACCAAGAACATCAGGTCAAACCAGATTCATATGAGATAACCACTACCAAGTGCAACAGTTCAAATCAGTATAACCTGAACTAACCACTACCAAGTACATCAGTTCAAACCAGCATAACCTGAACTAACCACTACCAAGTACATCAGTTCAAACCAGAATAACCTGAACTAACCACTACCAAGTGCACCAGGTCAAACCAGCATAACCTGAACTAACCACTACCAAGAACATCAGGTCAAACCAGTATAACCTGAACTAACCACTACCAAGTACATCACTTCAAACCAAAATAACCTGAACTAACTACTACCAAGAACATCAGTTCAAACCAGCATAACCTGAACTAACCACTACAAAGAACATCATGTCAAACCAGCATAACCTGAACAAACCACTAACAAGAACATCAGGTCAAACCACTATAACCTGAACTAACCACTACCAAGTGACCAGGTCAAACCAGCTTAAACTGAACTAACCACTACCAAGAACATCAGGTCAAACCAGTATAACCTGAACTAAACACTACCAAGTACATCAGGTCAAACCAGTATAACCTGAACTAAACACTACCAAGTACATCAGGTCAAACCAGTATAACCTGAACTAACCACTACCAAGTACATCACTTCAAACCAGCATAACCTGAACAAACCACTACCAAGAACATCAGTTCAAACCAGCATAACCTGAACAAACCACTACCAAGAACATCAGGTCAAACCACTATAACCTGAACTAACCACTACCAAGTACATCAGTTCAAACCAGAATAACCTGAACTAACCACTACCAAGTACATCAGGTCAAACCAGAATAACCTGAACTAACCATACCAAGTACATCAGACCAAACCAGAATAACCTGAACTAACCACTACCAAGAACATCAGGTCAAACCAGAATAACCTGAACTAACCATTACCAAGTACATCAGGCCAAACCAGAATAACCTGAACTAACCATAACCAAGTACATCAGTTAAAACCAGTATAACATGAACTAACCATTACCAAGTACATCAGACCAAACCAGAATAACCTGAACTAACCACTACCAAGAACATCAGGTCAAACCAGCATAACCTAAACTAACCACTACCAAGAACATCAGGTCAAACCAGTATAACCTGAACTAACCGCTACCAAATACATCAGGTCAAACCAGTATAACCTAAACTAACCACTACCAAGTGCAACAGTTCAAACCAGTATAACCTGAACTAACCACTACCAAGATCATCAGTTCAAACCAGCATAACCTGAACTAACCACTACCAAGTGCACCAGGTCAAACCAGCATAATATGAAATAACCACTACCAAGTGCACCAAATCAAACCAGCATAATATGAGATAACCACTACCAAGTGCACCAAATCAAACCAGCATAATATGAACTAACCACTACCAAGTACATCAGTTCAAACCAGTATAAAATGAACTACCACTACCAAGTGCACCAGGTCAAACCAGTATAATATGAACTAACCACTACCAAGTGACCAGGTCAAACCAGCTTAAACTGAACTAACCACTACCAAGAACATCAGGTCAAACCAGTATAACCTGAACTAAACACTACCAAGTACATCAGGTCAAACCAGTATAACCTGAACTAACCACTACCAAGTACATCACTTCAAACCAGAATAACCTGAACTAACCACTATCAAGAACATCAGTTCAAACCAGCATAACCTGAACAAACCACTACCAAGAACATCAGGTCAAACCACTATAACCTGAACTAACCACTACCAAGTACATCAGGTAAAACCAGAATAACCTGAACTAACCATTACCAAGTACATCAGGCCAAACCAGAATAACCTGAACTAACCACTACCAAGAACATCAGGTCAAACCAGAATAACCTGAACTAACCACTACCAAGAACATCAGGTCAAACCACTATAACCTGAACTAACCACTACCAAGTACATCAGTTCAAACCAGAATAACCTGAATTAACGACTACCAAGTGCAACAGTTCAAATCAGTATAACCTGAACTAACCACTACCAAGAACATCAGTTCAAACCAGCATAACCTGAACTAACCACTACCAAGAACATCAGGTCAAACCAGCATAACCTGAACTAACCACTACCAAGAACATCAGGTCAAACCAGCATAACCTGAACTAACCACTACCAAGTACATCATGTCAAACCAGCATAACCTGAACTAACCACTACCAAGAACATCAGGTCAAACCAGTATAACCTGAACTAACCACTACCAAGAACATCAGGTCAAACCAGATTCATATGAGATAACCACTACCAAGTGCAACAGTTCAAACCAGTATAACCTGAACTAACCACTACCAAGTACATCAGTTCAAACCAGCATAACCTGAACTAACCACTACCAAGAACATCAGGTCAAACCAGCATAACCTGAACAAACCACTACCAAGAACATCAGGTCAAACCAGCATAACCTGAACTAACCACTACCAAGAACATCAGGTCAAACCAGTATAACCTGAACTAACCACTACCAAGAACATCAGGTCAAACCAGAATAACCTGAACTAACCACTACCAAGAACATCAGTTCAAACCAGCATAACCTGAACTAACCACTACCAAGAACATCAGGTCAAACCACTATAACCTGAACTAACCACTACCAAGTACATCAGTTCAAACCAGAATAACCTGAACTAACCACTACCAAGTGCAACAGTTCAAACCAGTATAACCTGAATAACCACTACCAAGAACATCAGTTCAAACCAGCATAACCTGAACTAACCACTACCAAGAACATCAGTTCAAACCAGCATAACCTGAACTAACCACTACCAAGAACATCAGGTCAAACCAGCATAACCTGAACTAACCACTACCAAGAACATCAGGTCAAACCAGCATAACCTGAACTAACCACTACCAAGAACATCAGGTCAAACCAGCATAACCTGAACTAACCACTACCAAGTACATCAGGTCAAACTAGCATAACCTGAACTAACCACTACCAAGAACATCAGGTCAAACCACTATAACCTGAACAAACCACTACCAAGTACATCAGGTCAAACCAGTATAACCTGAACTAACCACTACCAAGTGCATCAGTTCAAACCAGAATAACCTGAACTAACCACTACCAAGAACATCAGTTCAAACCAGCATAACCTGAACTAACCACTACCAAGATCATCAGGTCAAACCAGTATAACCTGAACTAACCACTACCAAGAATATCAGGTCAAACCAGCATAACCTGAACTAACCACTACCAAGTACATCAGTTCAAACCAGAATAACCTGAACTAACCACTACCAAGTGCATCAGGTCAAACCAGCATAACCTGAGATAACCACTACCAAGTGCACCAGGTCAAACCAGCATAATATGAGATAACCACTACCAAGTGCACCAGGTCAAACCAGCATAATATGAGATAACCACTACCAAGTGCACCAAATCAAACCAGCATAATATGAGATAACCACTACCAAGTGCACCAGGTCAAACCAGCATAATATGAACTAACCACTACCAAGTACATCAGTTCAAACCAGTATAAAATGAACTACCACTACCAAGTGCACCAGGTCAAACCAGTATAATATGAACTAACCACTACCAAATGACCAGGTCAAACCAGCATAAACTGAACTAACCACTACCAAGAACATCAGGTCAAACCAGTATAACCTGAACTAAACACTACCAAGTACATCAGGTCAAACCAGTATAACCTGAACTAACCACTACCAAAAACATCAGGTAAAACCACTATAACCTGAACAAACCACTACCAAGAACATCAGGTCAAACCAGTATAACCTGAACTAACCACTACCAAGTGCATCAGTTCAAACCAGAATAACCTGAACTAACCACTACCAAGTGCATCAATTCAAACCAGTATAACCTGAACTAACCACTACCAAGTGCAATCAATTCAAACCAGTATAACCTGAACTAACCACTACCAAGTGCATCAGTTCAAACCAGTATAACCTGAACTAACCACTACCAAGTACATCAGTTCAAACCAGTATAACCTGAACTAACCAACCAGTACATCTCAAACCAGAATAACCTGAACACTCAAGAACATCAGTTCAAACCAGCATAACCTGAACAAACCACTACCAAGAACATCAGGTCAAACCACTATAACCTGAACTAACCACTACCAAGTACATCAGTTCAAACCAGAATAACCTGAATTAACCACTACCAAGTGCATCAGTTCAAACCAGTATAACCTGAACTAACCACTACCAAGAACATCAGTTCAAACCAGCATAACCTGAACTAACCACTACCAAGAACATCAGGTCAAACCAGCATAACCTGAACTAACCACTACCAAGTACATCAGGTCAAACCAGCATAACCTGAACTAACCACTACCAAGAACATCAGGTCAAACCAGTATAACCTGAACTAACCACTACCAAGAACATCAGGTCAAACCAGATTCATATGAGATAACCACTACCAAGTGCAACAGTTCAAATCAGTATAACCTGAACTAACCACTACCAAGTACATCAGTTCAAACCAGCATAACCTGAACTAACCACTACCAAGTACATCAGTTCAAACCAGAATAACCTGAACTAACCACTACCAAGTGCACCAGGTCAAACCAGCATAACCTGAACTAACCACTACCAAGAACATCAGGTCAAACCAGTATAACCTGAACTAACCACTACCAAGTACATCACTTCAAACCAAAATAACCTGAACTAACTACTACCAAGAACATCAGTTCAAACCAGCATAACCTGAACTAACCACTACAAAGAACATCATGTCAAACCAGCATAACCTGAACAAACCACTAACAAGAACATCAGGTCAAACCACTATAACCTGAACTAACCACTACCAAGTGACCAGGTCAAACCAGCTTAAACTGAACTAACCACTACCAAGAACATCAGGTCAAACCAGTATAACCTGAACTAACCACTACCAAGAACATCAGGTCAAACCAGTATAACCTGAACTAAACACTACCAAGTACATCAGGTCAAACCAGTATAACCTGAACTAACCACTACCAAGTACATCAGGTCAAACCAGTATAACCTGAACTAACCACTACCAAGTACATCACTTCAAACCAGCATAACCTGAACAAACCACTACCAAGAACATCAGTTCAAACCAGCATAACCTGAACAAACCACTACCAAGAACATCAGGTCAAACCACTATAACCTGAACTAACCACTACCAAGTACATCAGTTCAAACCAGAATAACCTGAACTAACGACTACCAAGTACATCAGGTCAAACCAGCATAACCTGAACTAACCACTACCAAGTACATCAGACCAAACGAGAATAACCTGAACTAACCACTACCAAGAACATCAGGTAAAACCAGAATAACCTGAACTAACCATTACCAAGTACATCAGGCCAAACCAGAATAACCTGAACTAACCACTACCAAGAACATCAGGTCAAACCAGGATACCCTAAACTAACCACTACCAAGAACATCAGGTCAAACCAGTATAACCTGAACTAACCGCTACCAAATACATCAGGTCAAACCAGTATAACCTAAACTAACCACTACCAAGTGCAACAGTTCAAACCAGTATAACCTGAACTAACCACTACCAAGATCATCAGTTCAAACCAGCATAACCTGAACTAACCACTACCAAGTGCACCAGGTGAAACCAGCATAATATGAAATAACCACTACCAAGTGCACCAAATCAAACCAGCATAATATGAGATAACCACTACCAAGTGCACCAAATCAAACCAGCATAATATGAACTAACCACTACCAAGTACATCAGTTCAAACCAGTATAAAATGAACTACTCACTTCCAAGTGCACCAGGTCAAACCAGTATAATATGAACTAACCACTACCAAGTGACCAGGTCAAACCAGCTTAAACTGAACTAACCACTACCAAGAACATCAGGTCAAACCAGTATAACCTGAACTAAACACTACCAAGTACATCAGGTCAAACCAGTATAACCTGAACTAACCACTACCAAGTACATCACTTCAAACCAGAATAACCTGAACTAACCACTATCAAGAACATCAGTTCAAACCAGCATAACCTGAACAAACCACTACCAAGAACATCAGGTCAAACCACTATAACCTGAACTAACCACTACCAAGTACATCAGGTAAAACCAGAATAACCTGAACTAACCATTACCAAGTACATCAGGCCAAACCAGAATAACCTGAACTAACCACTACCAAGAACATCAGGTCAAACCAGAATAACCTGAACTAACCACTACCAAGAACATCAGGTCAAACCACTATAACCTGAACTAACCACTACCAAGTACATCAGTTCAAACCAGAATAACCTGAATTAACGACTACCAAGTGCAACAGTTCAAATCAGTATAACCTGAACTAACCACTACCAAGAACATCAGTTCAAACCAGCATAACCTGAACTAACCACTACCAAGAACATCAGGTCAAACCAGCATAACCTGAACTAACCACTACCAAGAACATCAGGTCAAACCAGCATAACCTGAACTAACCACTACCAAGTACATCATGTCAAACCAGCATAACCTGAACTAACCACTACCAAGAACATCAGGTCAAACCAGTATAACCTGAACTAACCACTACCAAGAACATCAGGTCAAACCAGATTCATATGAGATAACCACTACCAAGTGCAACAGTTCAAATCAGTATAACCTGAACTAACCACTACCAAGTACATCAGTTCAAACCAGCATAACCTGAACTAACCACTACCAAGAACATCAGGTCAAACCAGCATAACCTGAACAAACCACTACCAAGAACATCAGGTCAAACCAGCATAACCTGAACTAACCACTACCAAGAACATCAGGTCAAACCAGTATAACCTGAACTAACCACTACCAAGTACATCACTTCAAACCAAAATAACCTGAACTAACTACTACCAAGAACATCAGTTCAAACCAGCATAACCTGAACAAACCACTACCAAGAACATCAGGTCAAACCACTATAACCTGAACTAACCACTACCAAGTACATCAGTTCAAACCAGAATAACCTGAACTAACCACTACCAAGTGCAACAGTTCAAATCAGTATAACCTGAACTAACCACTACCAAGAACATCAGTTCAAACCAGCATAACCTGAACTAACCACTACCAAGAACATCAGTTCAAACCAGCATAACCTGAACTAACCACTACCAAGAACATCAGGTCAAACCAGCATAACCTGAACTAACCACTACCAAGAACATCAGGTCAAACCAGCATAACCTGAACTAACCACTACCAAGAACATCAGGTCAAACCAGCATAACCTGAACTAACCACTACCAAGTACATCAGGTCAAACTAGCATAACCTGAACTAACCACTACCAAGAACATCAGGTCAAACCACTATAACCTGAACAAACCACTACCAAGTACATCAGGTCAAACCAGTATAACCTGAACTAACCACTACCAAGTGCAACAGTTCAAACCAGAATAACCTGAACTAACCACTACCAAGAACATCAGTTCAAACCAGCATAACCTGAACTAACCACTACCAAGAACATCAGGTCAAACCAGTATAACCTGAACTAACCACTACCAAGTACATCAGGTCAAACCAGTATAACCTGAACTAACCACTACCAAGTGCACCAGTTCAAACCAGAATAACCTGAACTAACCACTACCAAGAATATCAGGTCAAACCAGCATAACCTGAACTAACCACTACCAAGTACATCAGTTCAAACCAGAATAACCTGAACTAACCACTACCAAGTGCACCAGGTCAAACCAGCATAATATGAGATAACCACTACCAAGTGCACCAGGTCAAACCAGCATAATATGAGATAACCACTACCAAGTGCACCAAATCAAACCAGCATAATATGAGATAACCACTACCAAGTGCACCAAATCAAACCAGCATAATATGAACTAACCACTACCAAGTACATCAGTTCAAACCAGTATAAAATGAACTACTCACTTCCAAGTGCACCAGGTCAAACCAGTATAATATGAACTAACCACTACCAAATGACCAGGTCAAACCAGCTTAAACTGAACTAACCACTACCAAGAACATCAGGTCAAACCAGTATAACCTGAACTAAACACTACCAAGTACATCAGGTCAAACCAGTATAACCTGAACTAACCACTACCAAGAACATCAGGTAAAACCACTATAACCTGAACAAACCACTACCAAGTACATCAGGTCAAACCAGCATAACCTGAACTAACCACTACCAAGAACATCAGTTCAAACCAGCATAACCTGAACTAACCACTACCAAGAACATCAGGTCAAACCAGCATAACCTGAACTAACCACTACCAAGAACATCAGGTCAAACCAGCATAACCTGAACTAACCACTACCAAGTACATCAGGTCAAACGAGCATAACCTGAACTAGCCACTACCAAGAACATCAGGTCAAACCAGTATAACCTGAACTAACCACTACCAAGTGCAACAGTTCAAACCAGAATAACCTGAACTAACCACTACCAAGTGCAACAATTCAAATCAGTATAACCTGAACTAACCACTACCAAGTGCAACAATTCAAATCAGTATAACCTGAACTAACCACTACCAAGTGCAACAGTTCAAATCAGTATAACCTGAACTAACCACTACCAAGTACAACAGTTCAAATCAGTATAACCTGAACTAACCACTACCAAGTACATCACTTCAAACCAAAATAACCTGAACTAACTACTACCAAGAACATCAGTTCAAACCAGCATAACCTGAACAAACCACTACCAAGAACATCAGGTCAAACCACTATAACCTGAACTAACCACTACCAAGTACATCAGTTCAAACCAGAATAACCTGAATTAACGACTACCAAGTGCAACAGTTCAAATCAGTATAACCTGAACTAACCACTACCAAGAACATCAGTTCAAACCAGCATATCCTGAACTAACCACTACCAAGAACATCAGGTCAAACCAGCATAACCTGAACTAACCACTACCAAGAACATCAGGTCAAACCAGCATAACCTGAACTAACCACTACCAAGTACATCATGTCAAGCTAGCATAACCTGAACTAACCACTACCAAGAACATCAGGTCAAACCAGTATAACCTGAACTAACCACTACCAAGAACATCAGGTCAAACCAGATTCATATGAGATAACCACTACCAAGTGCAACAGTTCAAATCAGTATAACCTGAACTAACCACTACCAAGTACATCAGTTCAAACCAGCATAACCTGAACTAACCACTACCAAGTACATCAGTTCAAACCAGAATAACCTGAACTAACCACTACCAAGTGCACCAGGTCAAACCAGCATAACCTGAACTAACCACTACCAAGAACATCAGGTCAAACCAGTATAACCTGAACTAACCACTACCAAGTACATCACTTCAAACCAAAATAACCTGAACTAACTACTACCAAGAACATCAGTTCAAACCAGCATAACCTGAACTAACCACTACAAAGAACATCATGTCAAACCAGCATAACCTGAACAAACCACTAACAAGAACATCAGGTCAAACCACTATAACCTGAACTAACCACTACCAAGTGACCAGGTCAAACCAGCTTAAACTGAACTAACCACTACCAAGAACATCAGGTCAAACCAGTATAACCTGAACTAAACACTACCAAGTACATCAGGTCAAACCAGTATAACCTGAACTAAACACTACCAAGTACATCAGGTCAAACCAGTATAACCTGAACTAACCACTACCAAGTACATCACTTCAAACCAGCATAACCTGAACAAACCACTACCAAGAACATCAGTTCAAACCAGCATAACCTGAACAAACCACTACCAAGAACATCAGGTCAAACCACTATAACCTGAACTAACCACTACCAAGTACATCAGTTCAAACCAGAATAACCTGAACTAACGACTACCAAGTACATCAGGCCAAACCAGAATAACCTGAACTAACCATAACCAAGTACATCAGACCAAACGAGAATAACCTGAACTAACCACTACCAAGAACATCAGGTAAAACCAGAATAACCTGAACTAACCATTACCAAGTACATCAGGCCAAACCAGAATAACCTGAACTAACCATAACCAAGTACATCAGTTAAAACCAGTATAACATGAACTAACCATTACCAAGTACATCAGACCAAACGAGAATAACCTCAACTAACCACTACCAAGAACATCAGGTCAAACCAGCATACCCTAAACTAACCACTACCAAGAACATCAGGTCAAACCAGTATAACCTGAACTAACCGCTACCAAATACATCAGGTCAAACCAGTATAACCTAAACTAACCACTACCAAGTGCAACAGTTCAAATCAGTATAACCTGAACTAACCACTACCAAGATCATCAGTTCAAACCAGCATAACCTGAACTAACCACTACCAAGTGCACCAGGTGAAACCAGCATAATATGAAATAACCACTACCAAGTGCACCAAATCAAACCAGCATAATATGAGATAACCACTACCAAGTGCACCAAATCAAACCAGCATAATATGAACTAACCACTACCAAGTACATCAGTTCAAACCAGTATAAAATGAACTACTCACTTCCAAGTGCACCAGGTCAAACCAGTATAATATGAACTAACCACTACCAAGTGACCAGGTCAAACCAGCTTAAACTGAACTAACCACTACCAAGAACATCAGGTCAAACCAGTATAACCTGAACTAAACACTACCAAGTACATCAGGTCAAACCAGTATAACCTGAACTAACCACTACCAAGTACATCACTTCAAACCAGAATAACCTGAACTAACCACTATCAAGAACATCAGTTCAAACCAGCATAACCTGAACAAACCACTACCAAGAACATCAGGTCAAACCACTATAACCTGAACTAACCACTACCAAGTACATCAGGTAAAACCAGAATAACCTGAACTAACCATTACCAAGTACATCAGGCCAAACCAGAATAACCTGAACTGACCACTACCAAGAACATCAGGTAAAACCAGAATAACCTGAACTAACCACTACCAAGAACATCAGGTCAAACCACTATAACCTGAACTAACCACTACCAAGTACATCAGTTCAAACCAGAATAACCTGAATTAACGACTACCAAGTGCAACAGTTCAAATCAGTATAACCTGAACTAACCACTACCAAGAACATCAGTTCAAACCAGCATAACCTGAACTAACCACTACCAAGAACATCAGGTCAAACCAGCATAACCTGAACTAACCACTACCAAGAACATCAGGTCAAACCAGCATAACCTGAACTAACCACTACCAAGTACATCATGTCAAACTAGCATAACCTGAACTAACCACTACCAAGAACATCAGGTCAAACCAGTATAACCTGAACTAACCACTACCAAGAACATCAGGTCAAACCAGATTCATATGAGATAACCACTACCAAGTGCAACAGTTCAAATCAGTATAACCTGAACTAACCACTACCAAGTACATCAGTTCAAACCAGCATAACCTGAACTAACCACTACCAAGAACATCAGGTCAAACCAGCATAACCTGAACAAACCACTACCAAGAACATCAGGTCAAACCAGCATAACCTGAACTAACCACTACCAAGAACATCAGGTCAAACCAGTATAACCTGAACTAACCACTACCAAGTACATCACTTCAAACCAAAATAACCTGAACTAACTACTACCAAGAACATCAGTTCAAACCAGCATAACCTGAACAAACCACTACCAAGAACATCAGGTCAAACCACTATAACCTGAACTAACCACTACCAAGTACATAAGTTCAAACCAGAATAACCTGAACTAACGACTACCAAGTGCAACAGTTCAAATCAGTATAACCTGAACTAACCACTACCAAGAACATCAGTTCAAACCAGCATAACCTGAACTAACCACTACCAAGAACATCAGTTCAAACCAGCATAACCTGAACTAACCACTACCAAGAACATCAGGTCAAACCAGCATAACCTGAACTAACCACTACCAAGAACATCAGGTCAAACCAGCATAACCTGAACTAACCACTACCAAGAACATCAGGTCAAACCAGCATAAACTGAACTAACCACTACCAAGTACATCAGGTCAAACTAGCATAACCTGAACTAACCACTACCAAGAACATCAGGTCAAACCACTATAACCTGAACAAACCACTACCAAGTACATCAGGTCAAACCAGTATAACCTGAACTAACCACTACCAAGTGCAACAGTTCAAACCAGAATAACCTGAACTAACCACTACCAAGAACATCAGTTCAAACCAGCATAACCTGAACTAACCACTACCAAGAACATCAGGTCAAACCAGTATAACCTGAACTAACCACTACCAAGTACATCAGGTCAAACCAGTATAACCTGAACTAACCACTACCAAGTGCAACAGTTCAAACGAGAATAACCTGAACTAACCACTACCAAGAACATCAGGTCAAACCAGCATAACCTGAACTAACCACTACCAAGTACATCAGTTCAAACCAGAATAACCTGAACTAACCACTACCAAGTGCACCAGGTCAAACCAGCATAATATGAGATAACCACTACCAAGTGCACCAGGTCAAACCAGCATAATATGAGATAACCACTACCAAGATAACCACTACCAAGTGCACCAAATCAAACCAGCATAATATGAGATAACCACTACCAAGTGCACCAAATCAAACCAGCATAATATGAACTAACCACTACCAAGTACATCAGTTCAAACCAGTATAAAATGAACTACTCACTTCCAAGTGCACCAGGTCAAACCAGTATAATATGAACTAACCACTACCAAATGACCAGGTCAAACCAGCTTAAACTGAACTAACCACTACCAAGAACATCAGGTCAAACCAGTATAACCTGAACTAAACACTACCAAGTACATCAGGTCAAACCAGTATAACCTGAACTAACCACTACCAAGTACATCACTTCAAACCAGAATAACCTGAACTAACCACTACCAAGAACATCAGTTCAAACCAGCATAACCTGAACAAACCACTACCAAGAACATCAGGTCAAACCACTATAACCTGAACTAACCACTACCAAGAACATCAGGTAAAACCAGAATAACCTGAACTAACCATTACCAAGTACATCAGGCCAAACCAGAATAACCTGAACTAACTATAACCAAGTACATCAGTTCAAACCAGTATAACCTGAACTAACCATTACCAAGTACATCAGACCAAACGAGAATAACCTCAACTAACCACTACCAACAACATCAGGTCAAACCAGCATCACCTAAACTAACCACTACCAAGAACATCAGGTCAAACCAGTATAACCTGAACTAACCGCTACCAAATACATCAGGTCAAACCAGTATAACCTAAACTAACCACTACCAAGTGCAACAGTTCAAATCAGTATAACCTGAACTAACCACTACCAAGATCATCAGTTCAAACCAGCATAACCTGAACTAACCACTACCAAGAACATCAGTTCAAACCAGCATAACCTGAACTAACCACTACCAAGAACATCAGGTCAAACCAGCATAACCTGAACTAACCACTACCAAGAACATCAGGTCAAACCAGTATAACCTGAACTAACCACTACCAAGTGCAACAGTTCAAACCAGAATAACCTGAACTAACCACTACCAAGAACATCAGGTCAAACCAGTATAACCTGAACTAACCACTACCAAGTACATCAGGTCAAACCAGTATAACCTGAACAAACCACTACCAAGTGCAACAGTTCAAACGAGAATAACCTGAACTAACCACTACCAAAAACATCAGTTCAAACCAGCATAACCTGAACTAACCACTACCAAGAACATCAGGTCAAACCAGCATAACCTGAACTAACCACTACCAAGTACATCAGTTCAAACCAGAATAACCTGAACTAACCACTAACAAGTGCACCAGGTCAAACCAGCATAATATGAGATAACCACTACCAAGTGCACCAGGTCAAACCAGCATAATATGAGATAACCACTACCAAGTGCACCAAATCAAACCAGCATAATATGAGATAACCACTACCAAGTGCACCAAATCAAACCAGCATAATATGAACTAACCACTACCAAGTACATCAGTTCAAACCAGTATAAAATGAACTACTCACTTCCAAGTGCACCAGGTCAAACCAGTATAATATGAACTAACCACTACCAAGTGACCAGGTCAAACCAGCTTAAACTGAACTAACCACTACCAAGAACATCAGATCAAACCAGTATAACCTGAACTAAACACTACCAAGTACATCAGGTCAAACCAGTATAACCTGAACTAACCACTACCAAGAACATCAGTTCAAACCAGCATAACCTGAACAAACCACTACCAAGAACATCAGGTCAAACCACGATAACCTGAACTAACCACTACCAAGTACATCAGTTCAAACCAGAATAACCTGAACTAACGACTACCAAGTACATCAGGCCAAACCAGAATAACCTGAACTAACCATAACCAAGTACATCAGACCAAACCAGCATAACCTGAACTAACCACTACCAAGAACATCAGGTCAAACCAGGTTAACCTGAACTAACCACTACCAAGAACATCAGGTCAAACCAGTATAACCTGAACTAACCGCTACTAAATACATCAGGTCAAACCAGTATAACATGAACTAACCATTACCAAGTACATCAGACCAAACGAGAATAACCTCAACAAACCACTACCAAGAACATCAGGTCAAACCAGCATAACCTAAACTAACCACTACCAAGAACATCAGGTCAAACCAGTATAACCTGAACTAACCGCTACCAAATACATCAGGTCAAACCAGTATAACCTAAACTAACCACTACCAAGTGCACCAGGTCAAACCAGCATAATATGAGATAACCACTACCAAGTGCACCAGGTCAAACCAGCATAATATGAGATAACCACTACCAAGTGCACCAGGTCAAACCAGCATAATATGAGATAACCACTACCAAGTGCACCAGGTCAAACCAGCATAATATGAGATAACCACTACCAAGTGCACCAAATCAAACCAGCATAATATGAGATAACCACTACCAAGTGCACCAAATCAAACCAGCATAATATGAACTAACCTCTACCAAGTGACCAGGTCAAACCAGCTTAAACTGAACTAACTTCTACCAAGAACATCAGTTCAAACCAGATTTATATGAGATAACCACTACCAAGTACATCAGTTCAAACCAGCATAACCTGAACTAACCACTACCAAGAACATCAGGTCAAACCAGCATAACCTGAACTAACCACTACCAAGAACATCAGGTCAAACCAGTATAACCTGAACTAACCACTACCAAGAACATCAGGTCAAACCAGTATAACCTGAACTAACCACTACCAAGAACATCAGGTCAAACCAGTATAACCTGAACTAACCACTACCAAGTACATCAGTTCAAACCAGAATAACCTGAACTAACCACTACCAAGTGCAACAGTTCAAATCAGTATAACCTGAACTAACCACTACCAAGTGCAACAGTTCAAATCAGTATAACCTGAACTAACCACTACCAAGTGCAACAGTTCAAATCAGTATAACCTGAACTAACCACTACCAAGTGCAACAGTTCAAACCAGTATAACCTGAACTAACCACTACCAAGTGCAACAATTCAAACCAGTATAACCTGAACTAACCACTACCAAGTGCAACAGTTCAAACCAGTATAACCTGAACTAACCACTACCAAGTGCAACAGTTCAAACCAGTATAACCTGAACTAACCACTACCAAGTGCAACAGTTCAACTCAGTATAACCTGAACTAACCACTACCAAGTGCAACAGTTCAAATCAGTATAACCTGAACTAACCACTACCAAGTGCAACAGTTCAAATCAGTATAACCTGAACTAACCACTACCAAGTGCACCAGGTCAAACCAGCATAATATAAGATAACCACTACCAAGTGCACCAGGTCAAACCAGCATAATATGAGATAACCACTACCAAGTGCACCAAATCAAACCAGCATAATATGAACTAACCACTACCAAGTGCACCAGATCATACCAGCATAATATGAACTAACCACTACCAAGTGCACCAGATCATACCAACATAATATGAGCTAACCACTACCAAGTGCACCAGATCAAACCAGCATAATATGAGCTAACCACTACCAAGTGCACCAGATCAAACCAGCATAATATGAGCTAACCACTACCAAGTGCACCAGATCAAACCAGCATAATATGAGCTAACCACTACCAAGTGCACCAGATCAAACCAACATAATATGAACTAACCACTACCAAGTGCACCAGATCAAACCAGCATAATATGAGATAACCACTACGAAGTGCACCAGGTCAATCCAGCATAATATGAGATAACCACTACCAAGTGCACCAAGTCAAACCAGCATAATATGAACTAACCACTACAAAGAACATCATGTCAAACCACTATAACCTGAACTAACCACTACCAAGTACATCAGTTCAAACCAGAATAACCTGAACTAACGACTACCAAGTACATCAGGTAAAACCAGAATAACCTGAACTAACCATAACCAAGTACATCAGACCAAACGAGAATAACCTGAACTAACCACTACCAAGAACATCAGGTAAAACCAGAATAACCTGAACTAACCATTACCAAGTACATCAGGCCAAACCAGAATAACCTGAACTAACCATAATCAAGTACATCAGTTCAAACCAGAATAACCTGAACTAACCATAACCAAGTACATCAGTTCAAACCAGTATAACATGAACTAACCATTACCAAGTACATCAGACCAAACGAGAATAACCTCAACTAACCACTACCAAGAACATCAGGTCAAACCAGCATAACCTAAACTAACCACTACCAAGAACATCAGGTCAAACCAGCATAACCTAAACTAACCACTACCAAGAACATCAGGTCAAACCAGCATAACCTGAACTAACCACTACCAAGAACATCAGGTCAAACCAGCATAACCTGAACTAACCACTACCAAGAACATCAGGTCAAACCAGCATAACCTGAACTAACCACTACCAAGAACATCAGGTCAAACCAGTATAACCTGAACTAACCGCTACCAAATACATCAGGTCAAACCAGTATAACCTAAACTAACCACTACCAAGTGCAACAGTTCAAACCAGCATAACCTGAACTAACCACTACCAAGAACATCAGGTCAAACCAGCGTAACCTGAACTAACCACTACCAAGTACATCAGGTCAAACTAGCATAACCTGAACTAACCACTACCAAGAACATCAGGTCAAACCAGCATAACCTGAACTAACCTTTACCAAGTGCAACAGTTCAAACCCGTATAACCTGAACTAACCACTACCAAGTACAACAGTTCAAACCAGAATAACCTGAACTAACCACTACCAAGTACAACAGTTCAAACTAGCATAATATGAGATAACCACTACCAAGTGCACCAAATCAAACCAGCATAATATGAGATAACCACTACCAAGTGCACCAGGTCAAACCAGCATAATATGAGATAACCACTACCAAGTGCACCAGGTCAAACCAGCATAATATGAGATAACCACTACCAAGTGCGCCAAGTCAAACCAGCATAATATGAGATAACCACTACCAAGTGCACCAGGTCAAACCAGCATAATATGAGATAACCACTACCAAGTGCACCAAATCAAACCAGCATAATATGAACTAACCACTACCAAGTGATCAGGTCAAACCAGCTTAAACTGAACTAACTTCTACCAAGAACATCAGTTCAAACCAGATTCATATGAAATAACCACTACCAAGTACATCAGTTGAAACCAGCATAACCTGAACTAACCACTACCAAGAACATCAGGTCAAACTAGCATAACCTGAACTAACCACTACCAAGAACATCAGGTGAAACCAGTATAACCTGAACTAACCACTACCAAGAACATCAGGTCAAACCAGTATAACCTGAACTAACCACTACCAAGAACATCAGGTCAAACCAGTATAACCTGAACTAACCACTACCAAGTACATCAGTTCAAACCAGAATAACCTGAACTAACCACTACCAAGTGCAACAGTTCAAATCAGTATAACCTGAACTAACCACTACCAAGTGCAACAGTTCAAATCAGTATAACCTGAACTAACCACTACCAAGTGCAACAGTTCAAATCAGTATAACCTGAACTAACCACTACCAAGTGCAACAGTTCAAATCAGTATAACCTGAACTAACCACTACCAAGTGCAACAGTTCAAATCAGTATAACCTGAACTAACCACTACCAAGTGCAACAGTTCAAATCAGTATAACCTGAACTAATCACTACCAAGTACATCAGTTCAAACCAGAATAACCTGAACTAACCATTACCAAGTACATCAGGCCAAACCAGAATAACCTGAACTAACCATAACCAAGTAAATCAGACCAAACGAGAATAACCTGAACAAACCACTACCAAGAACATCAGGTCAAACCAGCATAACCTAAACTAACCACTACCAAGAACATCAGGTCAAACCAGCATAACCTAAACTAACCACTACCAAGAACATCAGGTCAAACCAGCATAACCTGAACTAACCACTACCAAGAACATCAGTTCAAACCAGAATAACCTGAACTAACCACTACCAAGTGCAACAGTTCAAATCAGTATAACCTGAACTAAACACTACCAAGTGCAACAGTTCAAATCAGTATAACTTGAACTAACCACTACCAAGTGCAACAGTTCAAATCAGTATAACCTGAACTAACCACTACCAAGTGCAACAGTTCAAATCAGTATAACCTGAACTAACCACTACCAAGTGCAACAGTTCAACTCAGTATAACCTGAACTAACCACTACCAAGTGCAACAGTTCAAATCAGTATAACCTGAACTAATCACTACCAAGTACATCAGTTCAAACCAGAATAACCTGAACTAACCCCTACCAAGTGCACCAGGTCAAACCAGCATAATATAAGATAACCACTACCAAGTGCACCAGGTCAAACCAGCATAATATGAGATAACCACTACCAAGTGCACCAAATCAAACCAGCATAATATGAACTAACCACTACCAAGTGCACCAGGTCATACCAGCATAATATGAACTAACCACTACCAAGTGCACCAGATCATACCAGCATAATATGAACTAACCACTACCAAGTGCACCAGATCAAACCAGCATAATATGAGCTAACCACTACCAAGTGCACCAGATCAAACCAGCATAATATGAGATAACCACTACGAAGTGCACCAGGTTAATCCAGCATAATATGAGATAACCACTACCAAGTGCACCAGGTCAATCCAGCATAATATGAGATAACCACTACCAAGTGCACCAGGTCAAACCAGCATAATATGAACTAACCATTACCAAGTGCAACAGTTAAAACTAGAATAACCTGAACTAACCATTACCAAGTACATCTGGCCAAACCAGAATAACCTGAACTAACCACTACCAAGTGCAATAGTTCGCATCAGTATAACCTGAACTAACCACTACCAAGTGCAATAGTTCGCATCAGCATAACCTGAACTAACCACTACCAAGTGCAATAGTTCGCATCAGTATAACCTGAACTAACCACTACCAAGTGCAACAGTTCAAATCAGTATAACCTGAACTAACCACTACCAAGTACATCAGTTCAAACCAGCATAACCTGAACTAACCATTACCAAGTACATCAGGCCAAACCAGAATAACCTGAACTAACCACTACCAAGAACATCAGGTCAAACCAGCATAACCTGAACTAACCACTACCAAGTACATCAGTTCAAACCAGAATAACCTTAACTAACCACTACAGAGTGCAACAGTTCAAACCAGTATGATATGAACTAACCACTACCAAGTGCACCAGGTCAAACCAGTATAATATGAACTACCCACTACCAAGTGCACCAGGTCAAACCAGTATAATATGAACTAACCACTACCAAGTGCACCAGATCAAACTAGCATAATATGAGATAACCACTACGAAGTGCACCAGGTCAAACCAGTATAACATGAACTAACCACTACCAAGTGCAAGATACATCAATGACTTGAAATAATTCTGTTAGTTTTAGTCTTAGCATGTGAAACAAAGAAGTGTGCTAGACAGTGACATGTCTTGGAACATCTTAGGTTAAGTGTTAGAGTGTGAAGTTAGATACTGAAGCTGAAGAGATCAGATAAGTTTAGCCTTTAAATCACTGCTAATTACTAATTACCGAGACCTTTACAGACTGTGTTTCGGTTTTTAATCTGATTCTTTCTTTACGGGAGTCCTACAAGAGAATGAATGTGATGGCAAAAGCCAGGATTAGATCCTGGGTCTTCTTTTCAGAAAGGTAATGCGCTAGTACTAACAATGACATTGAACATCCGATATAAATAAACTGTTGCGTGGCGACACACGTGATTAAATTCATTGGATATTTCCTGCAGAGGTACGTAATTACGACAAACACTAAAGTTATTAATAACTGTAGTTCATTATTGCAACCAATTGATCATTACTAATTTTAGCGCAAAGTTAACAGAATGGGTTATCTATGCTCTGTTGACCACATGGAATCGAACCATGGATTTTAGCTTTGTAACATTTCCGTTGAGACATTGGTGGATAGTTAGGTAATTAATAATACGAAATTAATTAACTTCCAAATTAAAATCAAATCTGCCATTATATTACAATGAATATTAGGCTTAACAATAGGAAATGACAATAATGCTCTAGAAACTGAACGTGTTGTTTAACGACACATAAATAATGACAATTTTTAGAATACTTGAATCATAAATGTTCTTCTGCAGAGGTACTTTTTTATTTCTCATCATTATTTAGAGGGGCCGTAAGTCATTTTCCCCCTAAACGTAAATCATTAACAACTGTACAATATTCCATTTCAAGACTAGTAATACTTCATTGTAAAACAACTTTTGTCTTGGCAACCCGAGCGCCATCTAGAACGTTATTAACAACTGTACAATATTCCATTTCAAGACTAGTAATACTTCATTGTAAAACAACTTTTGTCTTTGCAACCCGAGCGCTATCTAGACCGCTTCTACAAAAAAAATAACGAATAAATGGCTGCTTTGGCAGTTGTAAGTGACAAACTTATCACATTCACACAAGAACCTCTAGACCATTCACACCGAAACCTAGTTATAATATTCACACAAGAACCTCTAGACCATTCACACCGAAACCTAGTTATAATATTCACACAAGAACCTCTAGACCATTCACACCCAAACCTAGTTATAATATTCACACAAGAACCTCTAGACCATTCACACCCAATCCTAGTTATAAAATTCACACAAGAATCTCTAGACCATTCCCACCTAAACCCAGTTATAATATTCACACAAGAATCTCCAGACCATTCACACCCAATCCTAGTTATAAAATTCACACAAGAACCTCTAGACCATTCACACCCAAACCTAGTTATAATATTTACACAAGAATCTCTAGATCATTCACACCTAAACCCAGTTATAATATTCACACAAGAACCTCTAGACCATTCACACCCAAATCTAGTTATAATATTCACACCAAACCTCTAGACCATTCATACCCAAACCTAGTTATAATATTCACACAAGAACCTCTAGACCATTCACACCTAAACCTAGTTATAATATTCACACAAGAACCTCTAGACCATTCACACCCAATCCTAGTTATAAAATTCACACAAGAACCTCTAGACCATTCACACCCAATCCTAGTTATAAAATTCACACAAGAACCTCTAGACCATTCCCACCGAAACCTAGTTATAATATTCACACAAGAATCTCTAGACCATTCACTCCTAAACCCAGTTATAATATTCACACAAGAACCTCTAGACCATTCACACCCAAACCTAGTTATAATATTCACACAAGAATCTCTAGACCATTCACACCCAAACCTAGTTATAATATTTACACAAGAATCTCTAGACCATTCACTCCTAAACCCAGTTATAATATTCACACAAGAACCTCTAGACCATTCACACCCAAATCTAGTTATAATATTCACACCAAACCTCTAGACCATTCACACCCAAACCTAATTACAACACTCACACAAAAATAAGTTTAAAATATTCACATATTCATACCTGAAGAATATCCACCCATGTTGATTTACGTTATGCCCACCTGAACCAAAAATTAAAACACTTGAAAATTAAGAACATGAAAAATCAGTAAATGTCCTTTGAAGAATCAGTGATAAGTATATTTACTTGTAGATTATAATGAATCACTTTAGAACTGGGTACTTCCTATGTTAGATTAGTGATAAGTATATTTACTTACAGATTACAATGAATCACTTTAGAACTGGGTACTTCCTATGTTAGATCAGTGATAAATATATTTACTTGTAGATTATAATGAATCACTTTAGAACTAGGTACTTCCTATGTTAGATCAGTGATAAATATATTTACTTGTAGATTATAATTAATCACTTTAGAACTGGGTACTTCCTACGTTAGATCAGTGATAAGTATATTTACTTGTAGATTATAATGAATCATTTTAGAACAGGGTACTTCCTATGTTAGATCAGTGATAAGTATATTTACTTGTAGATTACAATGAATCACTTTAGAACAGGGTACTTCCTATGTTAGATCAGTGATAAGTATATTTACTTGTAGATTACAATGAATCACTTTAGAACTGGGTACTTCCTACGTTAGATCAGTGATAAGTATATTTATTTGTAGATTATAATGAATCACTTTAGAACTGGGTACTTCCTATGTTAGATTAGTGATAAGTATATTTACTTACAGATTACAATGAATCACTTTAGAACTGGGTACTTCCTATGTTAGATCAGTGATAAATATATTTACTTACAGATTACAATGAATCACTTTAGAACTGGGTACTTCCTACGTTAGATCAGTGATAAGTATATTTACTTGTAGATTATAATGAATCATTTTAGAACAGGGTACTTCCTATGTTAGATCAGTGATAAGTATATTTACTTGTAGATTACAATGAATCACTTTAGAACTGGGTACTTCCTATGTTAGATCAGTGATAAATATATTTACTTCTAGATTATAATGAATCACTTTAGAACTGGGTACTTCCTATGTTAGATCAGTGATAAATATATTTACTTCTAGATTATAATGAATCACTTTAGAACTGGGTACTTCCTATGTTAGATCAGTGATAAGTATATTGACTTGTAGATTATAATGAATCACTTTAGAACTGGGTACTTCCTATGTTAGATCAGTGATAAATATATTTACTTGTAGATTATAATGAATCACTTTAGAACTGGGTACTTCCTATGTTAGATCAGTGATAAGTATATTTACTTGTAGATTATAATGAATCACTTTAGAACTGGGTACTTCCTATGTTAGATCAGTGATAAGTATATTTACTTGTAGATTACAATGAATCACTTTAGAACGGGGTACTTCCTATGTTACTTTAAATTGTCTTTGACCCAAGGACACCACAAGCAATCTCACGAAGAGAAGGGTGTAACAAAGCCATGAGGACAAAACTTAATGTCATGTCAGGAAATGACGTTTATTTGACGTGAATTACTGAAGCCCTCTATCTTATTGACTAGCTTACTGATGACAACTTGTTTTGGTTTTTTTTATCTATCTAGTTGATCCATAGAATCACGGACGTGATTTTGGAAAACTGGCAAAATGATATGTTTTTTTGGTTTTTTTAATAATCGCACATCGATATCCGAAATCCCCCCTATAGCAACAATAACAAAACTAGCAGTGTTTACGGTGTCCGTGAGGGTGCCCATGACTGTATTGTATGACACCACTTGTAACGTACCCTACCGCTCGAATAGAAGTTATGATCATTGAACGGTTTCGCCAAATACACAGATCAACAAATATATTTAAACCTTAATAAGTGTGTGCACAGAAAAAAAAAGGTTTTCACAATAGAACTGTTGAATGGTAACTCGAAAACAAACTGATGGTAATATACGAGCTCAAAGTTGAAGAACACAATCTCAGTTGTTCATGCAGCAGGAATAGAACCCAGGTTTTCAGCGTTATAAGCCCTGTAACTTACCGTTGAACCTCTGCCGAGAACCTTCGCGACCACTAATTGCAGTCGGTTGTTTCTCTCCTTATAAGTCTCTTACAAACAGACTGGTTAGAATAACCGGTAAGAAAGAGGCTGGCGAAAATGACCAATCACAGGCAGCCAAAGTAATCAAAAGTTGGTAGTTTAATCGAGTGTGGAAGCGCGTTATGCTGATATAATAACAAACTGGCAAACAACGATTTAAAACTATGATGACGTAGTTTATTTTAAGAAGAAAATACCACGTGAATAAGACAAATAAATCTTATGTTGATTATTATGATAAGTTAGGTTGTCTTATACGATTAATATGACAAGCCTTTTGATTAAAGTAGGCAGTTAGGCTGGTACACATAAACGATTTTAAATTCACTAAAGCTAATAAGTTCCTTTCTGTCGCCATTATGAGACAAACTAATTAAACCTTCGAGAAGACCACTGGTCATTTTTTGTAGTTATAAACTACTTAAACCTCCGAGAAGACCGCTGGTCATGTTCTTGTAGTTATAAACTACTTAAACCTCCATGAAGTCCACTGGTCATGTTCTTGTAGTTATAAACTACTTAAACCTCCATGAAGTCCACTGGTCATGTTCTTGTAGTTATAAACTACTTAAACCTCCAAGAGGACCACTGGTCATGTTCTTGTAGTTATAAACTACTTAAACCTCCGAGAAGACTGCTGATCATGTTCTTGTAGTTATAAACTACTTAAACCTCCGAGAAGACCACTGGTCATGTTCTTGTAGTTATAAACTACTTAAACCTCCGAGAAGTCCACTGGTCATGTTCTTGTAGTTATAAACTACCTAAACCTCCGAGAAGACCACTGGTCATGTTCTTGTAGTTATGTTCACTTTTTATCGTTGGGACTACCTGTGAAACTGGTTCAATTACAAAACAAACATGAAATATATACCAAAGAATACTCACGTATAAATACGTACCGATGTATTTTTGTTCGGATGATATTCTTAGAAGTATAAATAACACGTACAAAACATTATACGCAACAACAACCAGAAACCGTGACCTCCAAAGTTTCGTGTTTACAACAGTTTTATGATCTATAAGTCTGAACAACGATAAACCTGGAGGTTATTCCTTCAGCAATCAAAACACGGTAAATGAACCAAGAAAGTCATGAGTACATTAACATGTTTTAAGGTCTGAATAATAAATGAATAATTTATAACGACGATGACCCTTTGTGTTAACATGTTAATATTGAGAGACCACGAACAGATATTAAGTCTGCTGACACACCGTATTTACAGAACTGTTTTGGTGTTTAACATTCACGTTCGTGTTATTAATTTTGAAGCACACATCCGAACAACTTGCGACACCACAGAAGACACTAAAATGTTGAGATAACTACAGTTGGAACCTCTTTCTTACACTTGCTTTTTGCGCTTAACGTTACCACCAGCCTTCCGTGGCGAGTTTGAAACCTCGCAACGCTAAAAACCAAGAACTCGTCCATTGTGTAGCTTTGAGCTCAGAGCAACCACTTAACTAAAACGTCCACATTAACCTCTTCGTTGGCTAAGCTTCAGGGCTATCATACCAAAACCTCGAATTCGTTCCTTGCTACTGTCATACACAAATAATCTTTTTTAATTTATAGACGATGAGCATATGATGTGACAACAGTTAATATACAAAACAGTATTGATTTGAACGATCTGTTCATTAACAATTTAATGTATTGATTATTTATAATATATAGAAATTCTCATAAAATTCAGAGATTTTCGTTTTTTACGAAACGTCGCAGGTTTAAGTGCAGTTTAGTGTACTAATCACGTGACATTCGAGCAACCAGTCGTCTTTAGTGTATCAATCACGTGACATTTCAGAAACCAGTAGTTTTTAGTTTAAGAGTCAGGTGGATTCAGTCTCCGATAACTGATGGCACTATGGCACCAGATGTCCTTACTCTCCTAACAAGAACTTCAGTCTCTTAAAAGTAACTACAGTTCCTATTCCTTTTCCTGTGCATTCTTCCGAAATTTAAACGATAAACAAACAAACATTAAGTCCAACGAAAAATTTGTATTCTTTGTACAAAGTTAGTGAGTCACGACTTCTTGGCCAAAAACAAGTTGGACATTTTTCGTTCTGATCATTCATGTATGCAACAAACTTCCATCTCTTACATTACTTGAGCCTCTTCCACTGTTACACAAACTTCCACCTCATACATTGCTTGAGCCTCTTCCATTGTTACACAAACTTCCATCTCTTACATTGCTTAAGCCTCTTCCATTGTTACACAAACTTCCATCTCTTACATTGCTTAAGCCTCTTCCATTGTTACACAAACTTCCATCTCTTACATTGCTTAAGCCTCTTCCATTGTTACACAAACTTCCATCTCTTACATTGCTTAAGCCTCTTCCATTGTTACACAAACTTCCATCTCTTACATTGCTTGAGCCTCTTCCATTGTTACACAAACTTCCATCTCTTACATTGCTTGAGCCTCTTCCATTGTTACACAAACTTCCATCTCTTACATTGCTTGAGCCTCTTCCATTGTTACAGAAACTTCCATCTCTTACATTGCTTGAGCCTCTTCCATTGTTACACAAACTTCCATCTCTTACATTGCTTGAGCCTCTTCCATTGTTACACAAACTTCCATCTCTTACATTGCTTAAGCCTCTTCCATTGTTACAGAAACTTCCATCTCTTACATTGCTTGAGCCTCTTCCATTGTTACACAAACTTCCATCTCTTACATTGCTTGAGCCTCTTCCATTGTTACAGAAACTTCCATCTCTTACATTGCTTGAGCCTCTTCCATTGTTACACAAACTTCCATCTCTTACATTGCTTGAGCCTCTTCCATTGTTACACAAACTTCCATCTCTTACATTGCTTGAGCCTCTTCCATTGTTACACAAACTTCCATCTCTTACATTGCTTAAGCCTCTTCCATTGTTACAGAAACTTCCATCTCTTACATTGCTTGAGCCTCTTCCATTGTTACACAAACTTCCATCTCTTACATTGCTTGAGCCTCTTCCATTGTTACACAAACTTCCATCTCTTACATTGCTTGACCCTCTTCCATTGTTACACAAACTTCCATCTCTTACATTGCTTGAGCCTCTTCCATTGTTACACAAACTTCCATCTCTTACATTGCTTGAGCCTCTTCCATTGTTACACAAACTTCCATCTCTTACATTGCTTGAGCCTCTTCCATTGTTACACAAACTTCCATCTCTTACATTGCTTGAGCCTCTTCCATTGTTACACAAACTTCCATCTCTTACATTGCTTGAGCCTCTTCCATTGTTACACAAACTTCCATCTCTTACATTGCTTAAGCCTCTTCCATTGTTACAGAAACTTCCATCTCTTACATTGCTTGAGCCTCTTCCATTCTTACAGAAACTTCCATCTCTTACATTGCTTGAGCCTCTTCCATTGTTACACAAACTTCCATCTCTTACATTGCTTGAGCCTCTTCCATTGTTACACAAACTTCCATCTCTTACATTGCTTGAGCCTCTTCCATTGTTACACAAACTTCCATCTCTTACATTGCTTAAGCCTCTTCCATTTTTACAGAAACTTCCATCTCTTACATTGCTTAAGCCTCTTCCATTGTTACACAAACTTCCATCTCTTACATTGCTTGAGCCTCTTCCATTGTTACACAAACTTCCATCTCTTACATTGCTTAAGCCTCTTCCATTGTTACACAAACTTCCATCTCTTACATTGCTTGAGCCTCTTCCATTGTTACCACTTCCATCTCTTACAGCCTCTTCCATTGTTACACAAACTTCCATCTCTTACATTGTTTTGAGCCTCTTCCATTGTTACACAAACTTCCATCTCTTACATTGCTTGAGCCTCTTCCATTGTTACACAAACTTCCATCTCTTACATTGCTTGAGCCTCTTCCATTGTTACACAAACTTCCATCTCTTACAACTTCCATCTCTTACATTGCTTGAGCCTCTTCCATTGTTACACAAACTTCCATCTCTTACATTGCTTGAGCCTCTTCCATTGTTACACAAACTTCCATCTCTTACATTGCTTGAGCCTCTTCCATTGTTACACAAACTTCCATCTCTTACATTGCTTGAGCCTCTTCCATTGTTACACAAACTTCCATCTCTTACATTGCTTGAGCCTCTTCCATTGTTACACAAACTTCCATCTCTTACATTGCTTGAGCCTCTTCCATTGTTACACAAACTTCCATCTCTTACATTGCTTGAGCCTCTTCCATTGTTACACAAACTTCCATCTCTTACATTGCTTGAGCCTCTTCCATTGTTACACAAACTTCCATCTCTTACATTGCTTGAGCCTCTTCCATTGTTACACAAACTTCCATCTCTTACATTGCTTGAGCCTCTTCCATTGTTACACAAACTTCCATCTCTTACATTGCTTGAGCCTCTTCCATTGTTACACAAACTTCCATCTCTTACATTGCTTGAGCCTCTTCCATTGTTACACAAACTTCCATCTCTTACATTGCTTGAGCCTCTTCCATTGTTACACAAACTTCCATCTCTTACATTGCTTGAGCCTCTTCCATTGTTACACAAACTTCCATCTCTTACATTGCTTGAGCCTCTTCCATTGTTACAACTTCCATCTCTTACATTGTTTGAGCTCTTCCATCTTCCATCTTACATTGCTTGAGCCTCTTCCATTGTTACACAAACTTCCATCTCTTACATTGCTTGCCTCTTCCATTGTTACACAAACTTCCATCTCTTCCATTGTTACACAAACTTCCATCTCTTACATTGCTTGAGCCTCTTCCATTGTTACACAAACTTCCATCTCTTACATTGCTTGAGCCTCTTCCATTGTTACACAAACTTCCATCTCTTACATTGCTTGAGCCTCTTCCATTGTTACACAAACTTCCATCTCTTACATTGCTTGAGCCTCTTCCATTGTTACACAAACTTCCATCTCTTACATTGCTTGAGCCTCTTCCATTGTTACACAAACTTCCATCTCTTACATTGCTTGAGCCTCTTCCATTGTTACACAAACTTCCATCTCTTACATTGCTTGAGCCTCTTCCATTGTTACACAAACTTCCATCTCTTACATTGCTTGAGCCTCTTCCATTGTTACACAAACTTCCATCTCTTACATTGCTTGAGCCTCTTCCATTGTTACACAAACTTCCATCTCTTACATTGCTTGAGCCTCTTCCATTGTTACACAAACTTCCATCTCTTACATTGCTTGAGCCTCTTCCATTGTTACACAAACTTCCATCTCTTACATTGCTTGAGCCTCTTCCATTGTTACACAAACTTCCATCTCTTACATTGCTTGAGCCTCTTCCATTGTTACACAAACTTCCATCTCTTACATTGCTTGAGCCTCTTCCATTGTTACACAAACTTCCATCTCTTACATTGCTTGAGCCTCTTCCATTGTTACACAAACTTCCATCTCTTACATTGCTTGAGCCTCTTCCATTGTTACACAAACTTCCATCTCTTACATTGCTTGAGCCTCTTCCATTGTTACACAAACTTCCATCTCTTACATTGCTTGAGCCTCTTCCATTGTTACACAAACTTCCATCTCTTACATTGCTTGAGCCTCTTCCATTGTTACACAAACTTCCATCTCTTACATTGCTTGAGCCTCTTCCATTGTTACACAAACTTCCATCTCTTACATTGCTTGAGCCTCTTCCATTGTTACACAAACTTCCATCTCTTACATTGCTTGAGCCTCTTCCATTGTTACACAAACTTCCATCTCTTACATTGCTTGAGCCTCTTCCATTGTTACACAAACTTCCATCTCTTACATTGCTTGAGCCTCTTCCATTGTTACACAAACTTCCATCTCTTACATTGCTTGAGCCTCTTCCATTGTTACACAAACTTCCATCTCTTACATTGCTTGAGCCTCTTCCATTGTTACACAAACTTCCATCTCTTACATTGCTTGAGCCTCTTCCATTGTTACACAAACTTCCATCTCTTACATTGCTTGAGCCTCTTCCATTGTTACACAAACTTCCATCTCTTACATTGCTTGAGCCTCTTCCATTGTTACACAAACTTCCATCTCTTACATTGCTTGAGCCTCTTCCATTGTTACACAAACTTCCATCTCTTACATTGTTTGAGCCTCTTCCATTGTTACACAAACTTCCATCTCTTACATTGCTTGAGCCTCTTCCATTGTTACACAAACTTCCATCTCTTACATTGCTTGAGCCTCTTCCATTGTTACACAAACTTCCATCTCTTACATTGCTTGAGCCTCTTCCATTGTTACACAAACTTCCATCTCTTACATTGCTTGAGCCTCTTCCATTGTTACACAAACTTCCATCTCTTACATTGCTTGAGCCTCTTCCATTGTTACATTGCTTGAGCCTCTTCCAAACTTCCATCTCTTACATTGCTTGAGCCTCTTCCATTGTTACACAAACTTCCATCTCTTACATTGCTTGAGCCTCTTCCATTGTTACACAAACTTCCATCTCTTACATTGCTTGAGCCTCTTCCATTGTTACACAAACTTCCATCTCTTACATTGCTTGAGCCTCTTCCATTGCCTCTTCCATTGTTACACAAACTTCCATCTCTTACATTGCTTGAGCCTCTTCCATTGTTACACAAACTTCCATCTCTTACATTGCTTGAGCCTCTTCCATTGTTACACAAACTTCCATCTCTTACATTGCTTGAGCCTCTTCCATTGTTACACAAACTTCCATCTCTTACATTGCATTGTTACACAAACTTCCATCTCTTACAGCCTCTTCCATTGTTACACAAACTTCCATCTCTTACATTGCTTGAGCCTCTTCCATTGTTACACAAACTTCCATCTCTTACATTGCTTGAGCCTCTTCCATTGTTACACAAACTTCCATCTCTTACATTGCTTGAGCCTCTTCCATTGTTACACAAACTTCCATCTCTTACATTGCTTGAGCCTCTTCCATTGTTACACAAACTTCCATCTCTTACATTGCTTGAGCCTCTTCCATTGTTACACAAACTTCCATCTCTTACATTGCTTGAGCCTCTTCCATTGTTACACAAACTTCCATCTCTTACATTGCTTGAGCCTCTTCCATTGTTACACAAACTTCCATCTCTTACATTGCTTGAGCCTCTTCCATTGTTACACAAACTTCCATCTCTTACATTGCTTGAGCCTCTTCCATTGTTACACAAACTTCCATCTCTTACATTGCTTGAGCCTCTTCCATTGTTACACAAACTTCCATCTCTTACATTGCTTGAGCCTCTTCCATTGTTACACAAACTTCCATCTCTTACATTGCTTGAGCCTCTTCCATTGTTACACAAACTTCCATCTCTTACATTGCTTGAGCCTCTTCCATTGTTACACAAACTTCCATCTCTTACATTGCTTGAGCCTCTTCCATTGTTACACAAACTTCCATCTCTTACATTGTTACACAAACTTCCATCTCTTACTTGAGCCTCTTCCATTGTTACACAAACTTCCATCTCTTACATTGCTTGAGCCTCTTCCATTGTTACACAAACTTCCATCTCTTACATTGCTTGAGCCTCTTCCATTGTTACACAAACTTCCATCTCTTACATTGCTTGAGCCTCTTCCATTGTTACACAAACTTCCATCTCTTACATTGCTTGAGCCTCTTCCATTGTTACACAAACTTCCATCTCTTACATTGCTTGAGCCTCTTCCATTGTTACACAAACTTCCATCTCTTACATTGCTTGAGCCTCTTCCATTGTTACACAAACTTCCATCTCTTACATTGCTTGAGCCTCTTCCATTGTTACACAAACTTCCATCTCTTACATTGCTTGAGCCTCTTCCATTGTTACACAAACTTCCATCTCTTACATTGCTTGAGCCTCTTCCATTGTTACACAAACTTCCATCTCTTACATTGCTTGAGCCTCTTCCATTGTTACACAAACTTCCATCTCTTACATTGCTTGAGCCTCTTCCATTGTTACACAAACTTCCATCTCTTACATTGCTTGAGCCTCTTCCATTGTTACACAAACTTCCATCTCTTACATTGCTTGAGCCTCTTCCATTGTTACACAAACTTCCATCTCTTACATTGCTTGAGCCTCTTCCATTGTTACACAAACTTCCATCTCTTACATTGCTTGAGCCTCTTCCATTGTTACACAAACTTCCATCTCTTACATTGCTTGAGCCTCTTCCATTGTTACACAAACTTCCATCTCTTACATTGCTTGAGCCTCTTCCATTGTTACACAAACTTCCATCTCTTACATTGCTTGAGCCTCTTCCATTGTTACACAAACTTCCATCTCTTACATTGTTGAGCCTCTTCCATTGTTACACAAACTTCCATCTCTTACATTGCTTGAGCCTCTTCCATTGTTACACAAACTTCCATCTCTTACATTGCTTGAGCCTCTTCCATTGTTACACAAACTTCCATCTCTTACATTGTTTGAGCCTCTTCCATTGTTACACAAACTTCCATCTCTTACATTGCTTGAGCCTCTTCCATTGTTACACAAACTTCCATCTCTTACATTGAGCCTCTTCCATTGTTACACAAACTTCCATCTTACCAGCCTCTTCCATTGTTACACAAACTTCCATCTCTTACATTGCTTGAGCCTCTTCCATTGTTACACAAACTTCCATCTCTTACATTGTTTGAGCCTCTTCCATTGTTACACAAACTTCCATCTCTTACATTGCTTGAGCCTCTTCCATTGTTACACAAACTTCCATCTCTTACATTGCTTGAGCCTCTTCCATTGTTACACAAACTTCCATCTCTTACATTGCTTGAGCCTCTTCCATTGTTACACAAACTTCCATCTCTTACATTGCTTACAGCCTCTTCCATTGTTACACAAACTTCCATCTCTTACATTGCTTGAGCCTCTTCCATTGTTACACAAACTTCCATCTCTTACATTACATTGAGCCTCTTCCATTGTTACACAAACTTCCATCTCTTACATTGCTTGAGCCTCTTCCATTGTTACACAAACTTCCATCTCTTACATTGCTTGAGCCTCTTCCATTGTTACACAAACTTCCATCTCTTACATTGCTTGAGCCTCTTCCATTGTTACACAAACTTCCATCTCTTACATTGCTTGAGCCTCTTCCATTGTTACACAAACTTCCATCTCTTACATTGCTTGAGCCTCTTCCATTGTTACACAAACTTCCATCTCTTACATTGCTTGAGCCTCTTCCATTGTTACACAAACTTCCATCTCTTACATTGCTTGAGCCTCTTCCATTGTTACACAAACTTCCATCTCTTACATTGCATTGAGACCTCTTCCATTGTTACACAAACTTCCATCTCTTACATTGCTTGAGCCTCTTCCATTGTTACAAACTTCCATCTCTTACATTGCTTGAGCCTCTTCCATTGTTACACAAACTTCCATCTCTTACATTGCTTGAGCCTCTTCCATTGTTACACAAACTTCCATCTCTTACATTGCTTGAGCCTCTTCCATTGTTACACAAACTTCCATCTCTTACATTGCTTGAGCTCTTCCATTGTTACACAAACTTCCATCTCTTACATTGCTTGAGCCTCTTCCATTGTTACACAAACTTCCATCTCTTACATTGCTTCCATTGTTACACAAACTTCCATCTCCTCTTCCATTGTTCCATCTCTTACAAACTTCCATCTCTTACATTGCTTGAGCCTCTTCCATTGTTACACAAACTTCCATCTCTTACATTGCTTGAGCCTCTTCCATTGTTACACAAACTTCCATCTCTTACATTGCTTGAGCCTCTTCCATTGTTACACAAACTTCCATCTCTTACATTGCTTGAGCCTCTTCCATTGTTACACAAACTTCCATCTCTTACATTGCTTGAGTTACACAAACTTCCATCTCCTCTTCCATTGTTACACAAACTTCCATCTCTTACATTGCTTGAGCCTCTTCCATTGTTACACAAACTTCCATCTCTTACATTGCTTGAGCCTCTTCCATTGTTACACAAACTTCCATCTCTTACATTGCTTGAGCCTCTTCCATTGTTACACAAACTTCCATCTCTTACATTGCTTGAGCCTCTTCCATTGTTACACAAACTTCCATCTCTTACATTGCTTGAGCCTCTTCCATTGTTACACAAACTTCCATCTCTTACATTGCTTGAGCCTCTTCCATTGTTACACAAACTTCCATCTCTTACATTGCTTGAGCCTCTTCCATTGTTACACAAACTTCCATCTCTTACATTGTTTGAGCCTCTTCCATTGTTACACAAACTTCCATCTCTTACATTGCTTGAGCCTCTTCCATTGTTACACAAACTTCCATCTCTTACATTGCTTGAGCCTCTTCCATTGTTACACAAACTTCCATCTCTTACATTGCTTGAGCTCTTCCATTGTTACACAAACTTCCATCTCTTACATTGCTTGAGCTCTTCCATTGTTACACAAACTTCCATCTCTTACATTGTTTGAGCCTCTTCCATTGTTACACAAACTTCCATCTCTTACATTGCTTGAGCCTCTTCCATTGTTACACAAACTTCCATCTCTTACATTGCTTGAGCCTCTTCCATTGTTACACAAACTTCCATCTCTTACATTGCTTAAGCCTCTTCCATTGTTACACAAACTTCCATCTCTTACATTGCTTGAGCCTCTTCCATTGTTACACAAACTTCCATCTCTTACATTGCTTGAGCCTCTTCCATTGTTACACAAACTTCCATCTCTTACATTGTTTGAGCCTCTTCCATTGTTACACAAACTTCCATCTCTTACATTGCCTCTTCCATTGTTACACAAACTTCCATCTCTTACAGCCTCTTCCATTGTTACACAAACTTCCATCTCTTACATTGTTTGAGCCTCTTCCATTGTTACACAAACTTCCATCTCTTACATTGCTTAAGCCTCTTCCATTGTTACACAAACTTCCATCTCTTACATTGCCTCTTCCATTGAGCTCTTCCATTGTTACACAAACTTCCATCTCTTACATTGCTTGAGCTCTTCCATTGTTACACAAACTTCCATCTCTTACATTGCTTGAGCCTCTTCCATTGTTACACAAACTTCCATCTCTTACATTGCTTGAGCCTCTTCCATTGTTACACAAACTTCCATCTCTTACATTGCTTGAGCCTCTTCCATTGTTACACAAACTTCCATCTCTTACATTGCTTGAGCTCTTCCATTGTTACACAAACTTCCATCTCTTACATTGCTTGAGCCTCTTCCATTGTTACACAAACTTCCATCTCTTACATTGCTTGAGCCTCTTCCATTGTTACACAAACTTCCATCTCTTACATTGCTTGAGCCTCTTCCATTGTTACACAAACTTCCATCTCTTACATTGCTTGAGCCTCTTCCATTGTTACACAAACTTCCATCTCTTACATTGCTTGAGCTCTTCCATTGTTACACAAACTTCCATCTCTTACATTGCTTGAGCCTCTTCCATTGTTACACAAACTTCCATCTCTTACATTGCTTGAGCTCTTCCATTGTTACACAAACTTCCATCTCTTACATTGCTTGAGCCTCTTCCATTGTTACACAAACTTCCATCTCTTACATTGCTTGAGCCTCTTCCATTGTTACACAAACTTCCATCTCTTACATTGCTTGAGCCTCTTCCATTGTTACACAAACTTCCATCTCTTACATTGCTTGAGCCTCTTCCATTGTTACACAAACTTCCATCTCTTACATTGCTTGAGCCTCTTCCATTGTTACACAAACTTCCATCTCTTACTCTTCCATTGTTACACAAACTTCCATCTCTTACATTGTTACACAAACTTCCATCTCTTACATTGCTTGAGCCTCTTCCATTGTTACACAAACTTCCATCTCTTACATTGCTTGAGCCTCTTCCATTGTTACACAAACTTCCATCTCTTACATTGCTTGAGCCTCTTCCATTGTTACACAAACTTCATTGTGAGCATCTCTTCCATTGTTACACAAACTTCCATCTCTTACATTGCTTGAGCCTCTTCCATTGTTACACAAACTTCCATCTCTTACATTGCTTGAGCCTCTTCCATTGTTACACAAACTTACATCTCTTACATTGTTACACAAACTTCCATCTCTTACATTGTTTGAGCTCTTCCATTGTTACACAAACTTCCATCTCTTACATTGCTTGAGCCTCTTCCATTGTTACACAAACTTCCATCTCTTTCTTCCATTGTTACACAAACTTCCATCTCTTACATTGCTTGAGCCTCTTCCATTGTTACACAAACTTCCATCTCTTACATTGCTTGAGCCTCTTCCATTGTTACACAAACTTCCATCTCTTACATTGCTTGAGCCTCTTCCATTGTTACACAAACTTCCATCTCTTACATTCTTAGCCTCTTCCATTGTTACACAAACTTCCATCTCTTACATTGCCTCTTCCATTGTTACACAAACTTCCATCTCTTACATTGTTACACAAACTTCCATCTCTTACATTGCTTGAGCTCTTCCATTGTTACACAAACTTCCATCTTACATTGCTTGAGCCTCTTCCATTGTTACACAAACTTCCATCTCTTACATTGCTTGAGCCTCTTCCATTGTTACACAAACTTCCATCTCTTACATTGCTTGAGCCTCTTCCATTGTTACACAAACTTCCATCTCTTACATTGTTTGAGCTTGAGCCTCTTCCATTGTTACACAAACTTCCATCTCTTACATTGCTTGAGCCTCTTCCATTGTTACACAAACTTCCATCTCTTACATTGCTTGAGCTCTTCCATTGTTACACAAACTTCCATCTCTTACATTGCTTGAGCCTCTTCCATTGTTACACAAACTTCCATCTCTTACATTGCTTGAGCCTCTTCCATTGTTACACAAACTTCCATCTCTTACATTGCTTGAGCCTCTTCCATTGTTACACAAACTTCCATCTCTTACATTGCCTCTTCCATTGTTACACAAACTTCCATCTCTTACAGCCTCTTCCATTGTTACACAAACTTCCATCTCTTACATTGCTTGAGCCTCTTCCATTGTTACACAAACTTCCATCTCTTACATTGCTTGAGCCTCTTCCATTGTTACACAAACTTCCATCTCTTACATTGCTTGAGCCTCTTCCATTGTTACACAAACTTCCATCTCTTACATTGAGCCTCTTCCATTGTTACACAAACTTCCATCTCTTACATTGCTTTGAGCCTCTTCCATTGTTACACAAACTTCCATCTCTTACATTGCTTGAGCCTCTTCCATTGTTACACAAACTTCCATCTCTTACATTGCCTCTTCCATTGTTACACAAACTTCCATCTCTTACATTGCTTGAGCCTCTTCCATTGTTACACAAACTTCCATCTCTTACATTGCTTGAGCTCTCTTCCATTGTTACACAAACTTCCATCTCTTACATTGCTTGAGCCTCTTCCATTGTTACACAAACTTCCATCTCTTACATTGCTTGAGGCCTCTTCCATTGTTACACAAACTTCCATCTCTTACATTGCTTGAGCCTCTTCCATTGTTACACAAACTTCCATCTCTTACATTGCTTGAGCCTCTTCCATTGTTACACAAACTTCCATCTCTTACATTGCTTGAGTCTCTTCCATTGTTACACAAACTTCCATCTCTTACATTGCTTGAGTCTCTTCCATTGTTACACAAACTTCCATCTCTTACATTGCTTGAGCCTCTTCCATTGTTACACAAACTTCCATCTCTTACATTGCTTGAGCCTCTTCCATTGTTACACAAACTTCCATCTCTTACATTGCTTGAGCCTCTTCCATTGTTACACAAACTTCCATCTCTTACATTGCTTGAGCCTCTTCCATTGTTACACAAACTTCCATCTCTTACATTGCTTGAGCCTCTTCCATTGTTACACAAACTTCCATCTCTTACATTGCTTGAGCCTCTTCCATTGTTACACAAACTTCCATCTCTTACATTGCTTGAGCCTCTTCCATTGTTACACAAACTTCCATCTCTTACATTGCTTGAGCCTCTTCCATTGTTACACAAACTTCCATCTCTTACATTGTTACTTGAGCCTCTTCCATTGTTAGCCTCTTCCATTGTTACACAAACTTCCATCTCTTACATTGCTTGAGCCTCTTCCATTGTTACACAAACTTCCATCTCTTACATTGCTTGAGCCTCTTCCATTGTTACACAAACTTCCATCTCTTACATTGCTTGAGCCTCTTCCATTGTTACACAAACTTCCATCTCTTACATTGCTTGAGCCTCTTCCATTGTTCTCTTCCATTGTTACACAAACTTCCATCTCTTACATTGCTTGAGCCTCTTCCATTGTTACACAAACTTCCATCTCTTACATTGCTTGAGCCTCTTCCATTGTTACACAAACTTCCATCTCTTAGCCTCTTCCATTGTTACACAAACTTCCATCTCTTACATTGCTTGAGCCTCTTCCATTGTTACACAAACTTCCATCTCTTACATTGCTTGAGCCTCTTCCATTGTTACACAAACTTCCATCTCTTACATTGCTTGAGCTCTTCCATTGTTACACAAACTTCCATCTCTTACATTGCTTGAGCTCTTCCATTGTTACACAAACTTCCATCTCTTACATTGCTTGAGCCTCTTCCATTGTTACACAAACTTCCATCTCTTACATTGCTTGAGCCTCTTCCATTGTTACACAAACTTCCATCTCTTACATTGCTTGAGCCTCTTCCATTGTTACACAAACTTCCATCTCTTACATTGCTTGAGCCTCTTCCATTGTTACACAAACTTCCATCTCTTACATTGCTTGAGCCTCTTCCATTGTTACACAAACTTCCATCTCTTACATTGCATTGTTTGAGCTCTCTTCCATTGTTACACAAACTTCCATCTCTTACATTGCTTGAGCCTCTTCCATTGTTACACAAACTTCCATCTCTTACATTGCCTCTTCCATTGTTACACAAACTTCCATCTCTTGAGCCTCTTCCATTGTTACACAAACTTCCATCTCTTACATTGCTTGAGCCTCTTCCATTGTTACACAAACTTCCATCTCTTACATTGCTTGAGCCTCTTCCATTGTTACACAAACTTCCTCTCCATCTCCTTACATTACATTGCTTGAGCCTCTTCCATTGTTACACAAACTTCCATCTCTTACATTGCTTGAGCCTCTTCCATTGTTACACAAACTTCCATCTCTTACATTGCTTGAGCCTCTTCCATTGTTACACAAACTTCCATCTCTTACATTGTTACACAAACTTCCATCTCTTACATTTTGAGCCTCTTCCATTGTTACACAAACTTCCATCTCTTACATTGCTTGAGTCTCTTCCATTGTTACACAAACTTCCATCTCTTACATTGCTTGAGTCTCTTCCATTGTTACACAAACTTCCATCTCTTACATTGCTTGAGCCTCTTCCATTGTTACACAAACTTCCATCTCTTACATTTCTCTTGATTGCCTCTTCCATTGTTACACAAACTTCCATCTCTTACATTGCTTGAGCCTCTTCCATTGTTACACAAACTTCCATCTCTTACATTGCTTGAGCCTCTTCCATTGTTACACAAACTTCCATCTCTTACATTGCTTAAGCCTCTTCCATTGTTACACAAACTTCCATCTCTTACATTGAGTGAGCCTCTTCCATTGTTACACAAACTTCCATCTCTTACATTGCTTGAGCCTCTTCCATTGTTACACAAACTTCCATCTCTTACATTGCTTATTGTTACACAAACTTCCATCTCTTACAGCTTCTCTTCCATTGTTACACAAACTTCCATCTCTTACATTGCTTGAGCCTCTTCCATTGTTACACAAACTTCCATCTCTTACATTGCTTGAGCCTCTTCCATTGTTACACAAACTTCCATCTCTTACATTGCTTGAGCCTCTTCCATTGTTACACAAACTTCCATCTCTTACATTGCTTGAGCCTCTTCCATTGTTACACAAACTTCCATCTCTTACATTGTTTGAGCTCTCTTCCATTGTTACACAAACTTCCATCTCTTACATTGTTTAAGTCTCTTCCATTGTTACACAAACTTCCATCTCTTACATTGTTACACAAACTTCCATCTCTTACATTGAGCTTTGAGCCTCTTCCATTGTTACACAAACTTCCATCTCTTACATTGCTTGAGCCTCTTCCATTGTTACACAAACTTCCATCTCTTACATTGCTTGAAGTCTCTTCCATTGTTACACAAACTTCCATCTCTTACATTGCTTGAGCCTCTTCCATTGTTACACAAACTTCCATCTCTTACATTGCTTGAGCCTCTTCCATTGTTACACAAACTTCCATCTCTTACATTGCTTGAGCCTCTTCCATTGTTACACAAACTTCCATCTCTTACATTGCTTGAGCCTCTTCCATTGTTACACAAACTTCCATCTCTTACATTGTTTGAGCCTCTTCCATTGTTACACAAACTTCCATCTCTTACATTGCTTGAGCCTCTTCCATTGTTACACAAACTTCCATCTCTTACATTGTTGAGCCTCTTCCATTGTTACAAACTTCCATCTCTTACATTTTGAGCCTCTTCCATTGCCTCTTCCATTGTTACACAAACTTCCATCTCTTACATTGCTTCAGCCTCTTCCATTGTTACACAAACTTCCATCTCTTACATTGCTTGAGCCTCTTCCATTGTTACACAAACTTCCATCTCTTACATTGCCTCTTCCATTGTTACACAAACTTCCATCTCTTACATTGCCTCTTCCATTGTTACACAAACTTCCATCTCTTACATTGCTTGAGCCTCTTCCATTGTTACACAAACTTCCATCTCTTACATTGCTTGAGCCTCTTCCATTGTTACACAAACTTCCATCTCTTACATTGCTTGAGCCTCTTCCATTGTTACACAAACTTCCATCTCTTACATTGCTTACAGTCTCTTCCATTGTTACACAAACTTCCATCTCTTACATTACACAAACTTCCATCTCTTACATTGCTTGAGCTCTTCCATTGTTACACAAACTTCCATCTCTTACATTGCTTGAGTTACACAAACTTCCATCTCTTCTCTTCCATTGTTACACAAACTTCCATCTCTTACATTGCTTGAGCCTCTTCCATTGTTACACAAACTTCCATCTCTTACATTGCTTGAGTCTCTTCCATTGTTACACAAACTTCCATCTCTTACATTGCTTGACACAAACTCCTTCCATTGTTACACAAACTTCCATCTCTTACATTGCTTGAGCCTCTTCCATTGTTACACAAACTTCCATCTCTTACATTGCTTGAGCTCTCTTCCATTGTTACACAAACTTCCATCTCTTACATTGCTTGAGTCTCTTCCATTGTTACACAAACTTCCATCTCTTACATTGTTGAGCCTCTTCCATTGTTACACAAACTTCCATCTCTTACATTGCTTGAGCTCTTCCATTGTTACACAAACTCTTCCATTGTTACACAAACTTCCATCTCTTACATTGCTTGAGTCTCTTCCATTGTTACACAAACTTCCATCTCTTACATTGCTTGAGCCTCTTCCATTGTTACACAAACTTCCATCTCTTACATTGCTTGAGCTCTTCCATTGTTACACAAACTTCCATCTCTTACATTGTTGAGCCTCTTCCATTGTTACACAAACTTCCATCTCTTACATTGCTTGAGCCTCTTCCATTGTTACACAAACTTCCATCTCTTACATTGCTTGAGCCTCTTCCATTGTTACACAAACTTCCATCTCTTACATTGCTTAAGCTCTTCCATTGTTACACAAACTTCCATCTCTTACATTGCTTGAGCCTCTTCCATTGTTACACAAACTTCCATCTCTTACATTGCTTGAGCCTCTTCCATTGTTACACAAACTTCCATCTCTTACATTGCTTGAGCCTCTTCCATTGTTACACAAACTTCCATCTCTTACATTGCTTGAGCCTCTTCCATTGTTACACAAACTTCCATCTCTTACATTGCTTGAGCCTCTTCCATTGTTACACAAACTTCCATCTGCTTACATTGTTACACAAACTTCCATCTCTTACATTGCTTTGAGCCTCTTCCATTGTTACACAAACTTCCATCTCTTACATTGTTACACAAACTTCCATCTCTACATTGCTTGAGCCTCTTCCATTGTTACACAAACTTCCATCTCTTACATTGTTTGAGCCTCTTCCATTGTTACACAAACTTCCATCTCTTACATTGCTTGAGCTCTTCCAGTTACACAAACTTCCATCTCTCTTCCATTGTTACACAAACTTCCATCTCTTACATTGCTTGAGCTCTTCCATTGTTACACAAACTTCCATCTCTTACATTGCTTGAGCCTCTTCCACACTTAAGTTACACAAACTTCCATCTCTTACATTGCTTGAGCCTCTTCCACATTGTTGTTACACAAACTTCCATCTCTTACATTGCTTAATCTCTTACTCTTCCATTGTTACACAAACTTCCATCTCTTACATTGTTACACAAACTTCCATCTCTTACATTGTTTGAGCTCTTCCATTGTTACACAAACTTCCATCTCTTACATTGCTTGAGCCTCTTCCAACGTTACACAAACTTCCATCTCTTACATTGCTTGAGCCTCTTCCAATGTTACACAAACTTCCATCTCTTACATTGCTTGAGCTCTTCCAACGTTACACAAACTTCCATCTCTTACATTGCTTGAGCCTCTTCCATTGTTACACAAACTTCCATCTCTTACATTGCTTGAGCCTCTTCCATTGTTACACAAACTTCCATCTCTTACATTGTTTGAGCCTCTTCCATTGTTACACAAACTTCCATCTCTTACATTGCTTGAGCCTCTTCCATTGTTACACAAACTTCCACCCTTCACATTGTAGACATCTTTTGTGCAGGTTTTGCAGTTCACTTTTGTCACTGATGAGTCTCGGCGAAGTCTATTTCTTTCAGGGTAAGATAACAACTCCCCATGTCTCTTGAAATGTTATAACATTTAGTTTAACATTATTAGCACTTACATAATCAGCCATTAGCTTCCTGTAGATTGTTTGTTTGTTTTACCTCGGACAAAGCTACACGAGGACTATCTGTACTAGCCGTCCGTCTTTAATTACTCTACAAGGCCTAACATGGCCAGGTAGTTAAGGCGCTCGACTCGTAATCTGAGGGTCGAAGATTCGAACCCTGTCACACCAAACATGCTTGCCTTTTCAGCCGTGGGGACGTTATAATATGACAATCAATCCCATTATTCGTTGGTAAAAGAGTAGCCCAAGCGTTGGCGGTGGGTTGTGATGACTGACTGCCTTCCCATCTAGTTTTACGCTGCTAAATTAGGGACGGCTAGAGCAGTTAGCCCTTGTAGCTTTGCGCGAAATTAAATAACAAACAAAGTCTGATAAAATGGGACGCGATTTAAACATTCATGATAATATTTCATTTCAAATTTTCTAAATGTTTTTCATCTCTTCACTACAATAGAAACATATTCGTACTAAAACATCGATTTTTACGATAAACTTGATCGTTAAAATCAACGTCTCTCTCCTCCCAATTTGGATATTTAAAATAACGCTTTATTCTAAATCTTTTAAGTGATTTTTATCAAGTATCACACAAAGTGTTGAATTTATATTTATAATACAGTTTTGTTTTGATTTTTTCATCTTCCAAACACTCTTCGTCTCCTACTAGTACAGCGGTAAATCTACAGATTCACAGCGCTAAAATCAGGGGTTCAATTCCCCTCGGTAGACTCAGCAGATAACCCAATGTGGCTTTGCTATAATAAAACAAACACTTTTCAATCGACCACCGTTCCTACATCTTCATTTCTTGATTGACTGTCTTGAAACTTGGTAAACTTATACCTTGTCCAATAAGCTGATACAACGTTTTTCATTACGTCTTTTATTAAAGATTTTATGGGGTCAAAGGTCAAACAGCCTCCATAAAATGTATATTTGGGACTCCAGTGCAGTTACATTTACAGCAATTAAGATGAAAATTGTTAAAAATATAAATTTTCATACACCCGACACACTGAAACTAAAACGTTGAATTTGCGCATTTTTATGGTTTGGGTCAGAACTCACAGTTTGTTTTGTTTTTTTGGAATTTCGCGCAAAGCTACACGAGAACTATCTGCCCTAGCTGTCCTTAATTTAGCAGTGTAAAACTAGATGGAAGGCAGCTAGTCATCACCACCCGCCGTCAACTCTTGGGCTACTCTTTAACCAACAAATAATGGGATTGAGGGTAACATTATAACGCCCCCATGGCTGAAGAACCCGCGACCCACAGATTACGAATCGAGTGCCTTAACCACCTGGCATGCTGGGCCAGCTCACAGTAAAAGCATAATTTTGCAGTTTTGGTCAATCACTCATATTTTGATCAACTTACATGGTATTTGTTTTTTTGTTTTTTTCACATCTCATGCAGTGATGTAAACACTTTAGATTTTTTTTCTTATGTCAGAGTTGGTATTGCATGGTGGATATCTGTTGCATTCGTCTGCGAATATTAGCCTATTTAATTTTCATTATTTATAAGAAATGAAAGAGGTGGCATTTTCTGTGTAGGTTTTAACCTTACACTTTAAAAAAAAAATGGATCTGCTCCTGTGGCATTGATTCAATATTTCTTCTACACGTGTGCACTGATGTGTGAAAGAGGTTTTACTATAAATTTATTACCAAACTCAGATACTCCCAAACGTTCTCAGTACACGCAGCTCTACCACATATGCAAAACATTTCACATGTTTGTCTTTCACCTAACTGAATAACTTACGTTGAACAATATTTAAATATTCCAAGTATTTCTTCGCTTTCCACTTTTTTAAAATTATGTTTTTTTGGATCCCCTTAAAAGACAACAAGAAACAAACAAACAATTTTATGATCACCAGTTTGGGAATTCTACATCAAATCACCACCTCTCTTATAACCTTTATTTTTCTTTCTGAGTATCTAGGCCTAATTTTGCGTGTTTTCTCAACAAATACGCGGATAAAACAGGTGGAAAGTTAAGAAGTAACCGATACCTTACAATCATTTATAACAGGACAACAGAACCGTAACTTTAGGACAAGGAATCCTGGAACAAACAATATATAAAGCTCACTTTCATCCCGAATATTAACCAATTTATAAAAACAATTCAGGTACTCACATTTACATGTAGCTGACGATCACATCTTGTTGAGCCTCCATGTTCCTAGAATTTCAGTTTTCCGCGTATTATGTAACTTCTAAATAGTCAATCTTTGAAACCACTCGCTGGTCGCTTAGCAACATAGAGATCGTTATAGGTAAATTGAGCTTGCGCGGAAGGAAGTGGCATGTTACCACTTGTGTTCATACACCCTGAACATTTTCTATTACTGAGTATTGATATGCATAGTACAAGTAAATAAATCAATATGACACCGATTTTGTCCAGTTGTTTGTTATTATATTTCTATAATACTTCTTGAAACCCAAATTCGTGTCAGTATATCAGATATTCGTGTTACGTTTGTTTGTACAGACACAGCACATATTTGAAAACGATCATACGTCTTAAATTCCGAGTTAGGCTTAACAGTCTTAAAATCCTGTTTATAATAATAACCATTTAATGCTTATAAAAGTAAAATAATTATTAAAAGATTTTAAGTTACAATCAGACGGTAACTAAGTCTGAAAAGAATTACAAATATGGGATTCGATTTATTGTGTGTGCATTTTCTTATAAAAGCCACACCGAGTTATCTGAAGAGCCTAACGAAGGAACTGGAGCCCCTAACTGATTTCATAAATAACTTTTCAGTTAAACATATCACAGAAATAACATTTTCCTAAATCATTAAAAAAACTCTTCTTTATAGAGGTCTCTTCTAGCAACAGGAATTATTTTTTAAAGCAGAGTAGCACCCATGCCTTTTATTTAAATACAATGTCTGAATTCAATATTATTGTTTCTCATAAAAATTACGTTAACTTTAAGTTATATTGCATTGTTTCGTTTTTAAACCATAAGTTTCAATGTATTGTACCGCATATATAAATAGCTTTTCACAAAGTCCGACTCAGTGAGTTTTGCTTTGGAAAAAACCCAAAAAAACGTCTTAGATGTTGACATGTTCGAGACTGAAAGTTAGGCCTGAAATACTTTTATATTTTATATACACCTACAATGTAATAACTTCTTATTTTGATAACAAATTTTAGGTTTCAACAAAGTGCTTTCTCTCGGCTTTTAAACTGCAACTTCGATTTTTT